>NW_007379763.1:3712-40336 GCF_000475195.1 Diaphorina citri | reverse complement strand
TCGGAGATACAGATCAAACTTTTGAATTCAAGTAGCTAAAGTATTTTCCATTATTTTTGAAACAGTTTCTGGCGACTTTGGACTTGCTTGAAACATAATCAACCGTAGAGACATAAATAAAATTAAAGAAATACAATGCTCAATCCCGAACAAAAAATTAATTTCAGAAAAAACATTTTATCCGTTGAAACTCTGTTTTAGGACTATAATACCAATAGGTAAAAAAAAAGAAGATGGAGAAATACCTAATAAAGAAAATTGAGGTTTTATTTTTTCAACCCTTCGAGGTAAATTGCCAAACATAAAACAAGTAAATCGCGATTTAGCTGACAGTAGGATTTGGTGTTATTTTAAGCAATTTTATAGAAATACACTCTGCGGTCTCGTCCATCAAATTTGATCAATATGACAATGTTATCAGCAAATTTGAAAACTTTCTTCCTAAAAAAAATACTATCGTGAAGAGTATAATTTTCTTCGGTTGTCAGGTTCGTATCAATTTTATGCTTCTTATACGGCGATTAAAAAACGCACAAAATAGGGCCATAAAAAAAAGAAAGAAAAAAGTGCGAGTTGTCTCATAAATAAAACTTATGACTTGGAGAGAATGGATTAATATTGCGGTGTTCACGCTCCCTCTATCCTAATGTGAACTACTGTAACTTAACCCATTAAATGCTTATGCATGTAGTAAGTGTATACCTATACCTACCTACCTTGTATCTAGTAACATGTCATAGGTTATATGGGTTGGTTTGCACTGGGTTCAAGGATTAGCGGTGCATTTGATGATCAAGATCCAGGCTTCTATCAATCATTGAAAAATTAGACACGTTGACACCATGAAGAATTACTTGGAAATTGAAACTACCCACACAAAACAAGAGAATCGCGGAAAACCCTCCCTAGCTGGCTGACTAGACAATTTCAAATTTACGTGGGTATAGGAAATAGAAGTACGTCTTAACAATGTGTACGTAACATCGTAATAACAACATGTTTAAGTTAATCCATATTCTACCTAAACAATAGTTTTCTCGGATTTACAAAGAAAGTTCTAATTGACGGTACCTCAAAAAGATAAAATAGTCAAACATAAAGTAAATGAACCCAAAAACCGCAGTTATCCAAGAAAGAAGTTAGAAGTTGTTACAATAACGGCTGTACTGTAAAGTGTAAAGAAAAATTATCCAATTATTTATTCTTACTTCCATACAGGGTGGTTTTATTCGAAAATATGTAGAGAGATTTTCAGAGGATGACATAGAAATGTATCAAATATGATAGTAATGGCCGTCGTTTATAATACTAAAGGTATGAGCTGGATTGAAAATCCAAGTTGGAGCAGGTGTAGTGTGAACTCTCTGGTACCGAGTACGATTATATCTGTACATAGTTCCAATTTAATTCTATCCTTTATCAACATCCTTGCACAAAAGAAATACCCGCGCAAAACAATAAAAGAAAAAGTGTGATTCTGATTATTATTAGTTGCAGTGATGCTGGCGTGAACACCGCCGCTTTAGATACCTACAAAGGAAGCCATTGTCTATGCTCACAATATTCTTGCAAGTGATAATACATTCATTCTACTTAATGTCGCCTTATTGGTAGTTTATACAATTCGGTATGGTTTGCTTTGGTGCACATTGTTTGTATATTTGATTGGGATTAACAGGAGTTGAATACAATTTGTTGTTGGTGGTGGCGTTGTTGCTGCTCCTGTTGTAGACTGCTTCGCTAAGCGTTCATTAGACTTGTTTTCCACACCTTCATTTAATATGTAGTTTCATTTGTCTTGCCTTATACACATACATAATCAAACCTTCTAACTATTTGAATTTTCACTTTCCTATAGTCACTCTTATTTGGTAAGTTTCTTTCCATCGTCTTTGTTAAGGTACTATAATGGGAGATCAATATTGTCCATGGTTTTATCTTGTTACATTATTTTGTGCTGTTCAGATACCATTTCTCTTTGCAATTTTTGTCCGAGAGTGTTTTCCACTATTCACACAACAACAATAAATTGCGGTGTTCACGCTCCCTCTATCCTAATGTGAACTACTGTAACTTAACCCATTAAATGCTTATGCATGTAGTAAGTGTATACCATTGCGGTGTTCACGCTCCCTCTATCCTAATGTGAACTACTGTAACTTAACCCATTAAATGCTTATGCATGTAGTAAGTGTATACCTACCTACCTTGTATCTAGTAACATGTCATAGGTTATATGGGTTGGTTTGCACTGGGTTCAAGGATTAGCGGTGCATTTGATGATCAAGATCCAGGCTTCTATCAATCATTGAAAAATTAGACACGTTGACACCATGAAGAATTACTTGGAAATTGAAACTACCCACACAAAACAAGAGAATCGCGGAAAACCCTCCCTAGCTGGCTGACTAGACAATTTCAAATTTACGTGGGTATAGGAAATAGAAGTACGTCTTAACAATGTGTACGTAACATCGTAATAACAACATGTTTAAGTTAATCCATATTCTACCTAAACAATAGTTTTCTCGGATTTACAAAGAAAGTTCTAATTGACGGTACCTCAAAAAGATAAAATAGTCAAACATAAAGTAAATGAACCCAAAAACCGCAGTTATCCAAGAAAGAAGTTAGAAGTTGTTACAATAACGGCTGTACTGTAAAGTGTAAAGAAAAATTATCCAATTATTTATTCTTACTTCCATACAGGGTGGTTTTATTCGAAAATATGTAGAGAGATTTTCAGAGGATGACATAGAAATGTATCAAATATGATAGTAATGGCCGTCGTTTATAATACTAAAGGTATGAGCTGGATTGAAAATCCAAGTTGGAGCAGGTGTAGTGTGAACTCTCTGGTACCGAGTACGATTATATCTGTACATAGTTCCAATTTAATTCTATCCTTTATCAACATCCTTGCACAAAAGAAATACCCGCGCAAAACAATAAAAGAAAAAGTGTGATTCTGATTATTATTAGTTGCAGTGATGCTGGCGTGAACACCGCCGCTTTAGATACCTACAAAGGAAGCCATTGTCTATGCTCACAATATTCTTGCAAGTGATAATACATTCATTCTACTTAATGTCGCCTTATTGGTAGTTTATACAATTCGGTATGGTTTGCTTTGGTGCACATTGTTTGTATATTTGATTGGGATTAACAGGAGTTGAATACAATTTGTTGCTGGTGGTGGCGTTGTTGCTGCTCCTGTTGTAGACTGCTTCGCTAAGCGTTCATTAGACTTGTTTTCAGTAGTTTATACAATTCGGTATGGTTTGCTTTGGTGCACATTGTTTGTATATTTGATTGGGATTAACAGGAGTTGAATACAATTTGTTGTTGGTGGTGGCGTTGTTGCTGCTCCTGTTGTAGACTGCTTCGCTAAGCGTTCATTAGACTTGTTTTCCACACCTTCATTTAATATGTAGTTTCATTTGTCTTGCCTTATACACATACATAATCAAACCTTCTAACTATTTGAATTTTCACTTTCCTATAGTCACTCTTATTTGGTAAGTTTCTTTCCATCGTCTTTGTTAAGGTACTATAATCAATGATCAATATTGTCCATGGTTTTATCTGGTTACATTATTTTGTGCTGTTCAGATACCATTTCTCTTTGCAATTTATGTCCGAGAGTGTTTTCCACTATTCACACAACAACAATAATACCTATAGGTTTAGCACAAAATACAAAGAGATTTATATTTGACTTTGGGAAGGTGGTACAATTTACATGGATACGACATTGCAACCCACTAATGCGGTTTATTGATTTTGATTCAGTTGAGTACACCTATTTACTTTCATGTCTATTAAAGTAGATGGCATGTCATTGGAGCTATTTATCTGTATTGTTTTATTTGTACTGTAGTGATTTATTTATCTCAAATGGTGGCGGCTTTGGTGATATCTTTTCAAGTGCCAATTCCCAATCCTAGTATTCGTCACGATAGCTCTCAACTGTATCTCACCCATGTCAGTCATCAGCAGTGTTTCAGTAATCATTTTTAAGAACCGTCGAAACCAAGCTTGAAGGACAGCTGTGAAAGTCGGTAGGTACCTAAGGTTGTGCACAAGCCGCATGGGTCTGAAACGTGTAATATATTCCAAATTCAAAGTTTGCAATTTATTTATATGTTGGTCTGAATTGAACAGAATCATTGATTCTCAATGTTCTGTGTTGTCTATTGGGTGACTATGTGTCCAAGAGAGATTCTACGTCGCTTACTCATATAGGTACAAATGAAATCATTTTTGATAGATAAATATTGCCTAAGGGGGTTTCTTATAGGCACCTAATGGAAATATTACTACACCAGAATGAAACTTGGAAATTTAGTCTCACTAGTTTTTATATTGGCATCATCTGCTAAACTAGTGGGAAAGCTAAATTTTGAAATTACGAGTAACGAAGTGTTTTTGAATTTGGTAACTATGTACATGTAGGATATGGATAACAGCTAAATAGTATACACAACCGAGAAGAATTACTCAAATATACAAACACCTACCCGTGATCCCTACTCGGTTGGTCTAAAATTAAAAGTGAATGAAAATTCTAAACTTCTAGAATAATTTTGACGGGGAACCAAATTTACTTATCTACGTATTACTAAATTCATTTTTATTTATCTTTCATGTAAATCTATTGATTTTCCCCTTTTTTTTTACACAAAACACTTAATTGGATATGTTTGTTATGTTTATTGTTATCTTAAAATGTACACTGCTAAACTAGTGGGAAAGCTAAATTTTGAAATTACGAGTAACGAAGTGTTTTTAAATTTGGTAACTATGTAGGATATGGATAACAGCTAAATAGTATACACAACCGAGAAGAATTACTCAAATATATACAAACACCTACCCGTAATCCCTACTCGGTTGGTCTAAACTTAAAAGTGAATGAAAATTCTAAACTTCTAGAATAATTTTGACGGGGAACCAAATTTACTTATCTACGTATTACTAAATTCATTTTTATTTATCTTTCATGTAAATCTATTGATTTTCCCTTTTTTTACACAAAACACTTAATTGGATATGTTTGTTATGTTTATTGTTATCTTAAAATGTACTTTTAACTCTATTGTTGATTGTTGATCAAGCTCGACGACTTGAAACACTGATAAAATACTATTAAGTTCACCTCACAAATGTTGGATCAATTTAAAATACTGCGAGACGAAACACACTCTGCACAATTGGAAACAAATAGACCGACGTTGATCAAGCTCGACGACTTGAAACACTGATAAAATACTATTAAGTTCACCTCACAAATGTTGGATCAATTTAAAATACTGCGAGACGCAACACACTCTGCACAATTGGAAACAAATAGACCGACAATCTTGATCTCTTGGTCCTGAACCAAGGGATTACGGCTGACCCGATGAAGGCCAATAGAGTCGACTCGGATGGAACAATTCTGTGACACAGATACAAAACATTAAATATGTATTCAAATTCAATAGTAACAATTAAAAAGATCGATGAAACCATAATAAATAAATATGAAATCTCATTTCAGTTTATTAACGTCAAAAACTTTATAGTCAAAGTCTGACGCATAAAGCTTTAGATATCTAAGTATAGGTAAATAAATATGAAATCTCATTTCAGTTTATTAACGTCAAAAACTTTATAGTCAAAGTCTGACGCATAAAGCTTTAGATATCTAAGTAGGTATAGATAGATAATGCTTATTTTTCACTTTGTAAATAATGACTGACTATTTTTTCAATGCTCTCTTCGTTTCGATTTACATATCTATCTAATTAGTTCTTATCGAGACTCAATAAGTCTATAACTTCGCATTAGTTTTATCCAAGATCAACTAATAGGTTAATAGAGTCATCTACATCTTCCCTCAGATGTAGATGGTTCAAACTAATTATTGAGGTATGAGGTTTTTGTACTTGGCACTCTAAACACTCATTTGAATATCCCCAGTAATCACCATCATGTTATCCTAACAATCTAAATACTACACGATGGTCTTTCTTATTCCATCTTTTATGGTGAAATAATTAAAAATTAAATAAATAAAGATAAACGAGAATACATACAAGAGACGAGACCGGTGGATTATAATTAGATTTGTAACGCCTAGCCTCGGACCGAGAAACTAGTTGAACCAAATATGGTACTTTAGCTACTAAATCCTGCTAATCCTTATCAATTAATAGTACCAAGCGAGATAATAATGGACCTGTTGTGCTAGAGATAACCGGAGATAATGCAATGTGTACAGGTAATGAACTCGATGATTCTGCTGCACTTCTGAGTAAAAAGTCGGGTCAGTTAGAAATATAAATTATCAAATAAAAGTCCATGTCCACACCCCACTCCTAGACATTCACGTGAAATTGTAAAACATGGTCTATGCCACCAAAGAAATTTACTGGTTAGTGAATCTACAACATAGCTAATTAGCGAGCAATCATACAAACCATTGTTGAATTTGAAGAAAGATGAGAAAATTAAAATTATAAGAAACACGTTCACTTAGCTGAATCTCTTGCTGAATAGATTTCAGTCTCATGCATAAGCTAAGGCTGCTAAGGGAATCCTGAGGAAAGCCAAAAAAATCAACCCAGACAATTATGATTGTATTAAAGAATTAGTAGGTAGATATGTAGGTATTCGGAAATTGATGCCGATGTCATTGAGCACATTGTAGAAACAATTTGAAAAGATTAACGATCTTTTGAGTAGGTTAAAGGAATGCTTTTTGTTAGAGCAAGACAGTTCATTTTCTAACTCTAACGTTGGTTGGTAACTTGGTAAACAATTTAATGCACTGGCGCTGCGTATAGAAATGCATAATATACAGAATATCAAAATAAGAAGTACCTCTACCTACTAGTGTACGTAACAACACTGTATTGAACATTAATCCATCAATTTCAAAACAGCAGCAGCAGAATTAATGAGATAGAAGCCAACGAGAACAAAACTCAAACTAGTTTTTCAATAACTCTGAAACTATCGATCAATCTCTGAAGTCTGCACTGTTCAATGTTCAGACCTCTGACAATAAGTTGGATGAAGATGTTTCAATCCTGAGGATGAATTACGATGTCACTTCGTGGCATACTAATCTGTGTAGTTGCGGCACGGTCAAGTGTTTTATACTTTTCTTCAATTGTGCTCAAATGTCAGCAGGAGCACTGAGTACTAGGATTACATTGATGATGTTATTGATACACAAGTCGTGAGCCTTGTGAGCTCGTTTTTTTTTCTGGTAGCTGGTTCAGTGGTTCATGTAGGGTACCTACTTGTGGAGTTTTGTTTACATTTATTCGGTCACCACAGTAGTATTGATATTGTTAGTGTTGATATCCTTCCTAAACTATCTGCTCTCATCTTTAACTTTATAAGTGTAAATCTATTTGTGTGTGTTCGCTGTACGGTAGGTATATAAATGTTTGATATCTGGTAAGTATTTAATAAAATAAAAAAAAAATGTACCAATTAACGTTAAGCAGATAAGCAGATTATTAGATAATATTTACATATTATGAATAATATTAATACAGTAAAATGTTTATCTTGCATTAGCAATTGCGTACCCTCAATTATAAAATTAGTCAAATGATATATAAATCATAAAATCATAATGTCTTCTATTATACATGACTTAAAAGTGAATAACTGATAAATAATCTCGTTAGTAACTCAAAAGAAACATTGAAATAAAAGCATTTATCAGCAAGAAAACTACGAATCTTAATCGAAGAGATAAATTGATTAAAATTTATCTTCAAATTCGAAGACTTCAGGCAGACAAGTTTATGATGCATAACGTCCCCTTGAACCTATCTATGTTCAATATGTTCATTTATAGATCCACATATTTGTAAATAACGAAATAGGTAACTGATTAATCAGAATGGGAAACATACCTACTCACATTTTCTACAAGTCATCAGACTCTCGGGCATAATCGCATGTACTTCAAAGTCAAGCAGAAACGTTTAAATATCAATAGTCGAACAAAAATAGATGAAGATTTTAAATGATTAGAATAAATCAGAGCTAAAAAGAAGGAAATTGAAGATAACGATGTGTAGTTTATCTGTCACAAGACTCACAAGATCCAAAGAACTACTGGTTATACAGAGACATTGAGCCCTCTATGGTTTACTCGAGTTTAACATAAATTCACAAATAGTAAAATCAGTATTCAATATACAAATCACGTAAGATCAATTTGATGCTAATTCAATATGAACTTGTTCTGGTTTTATAATCCTTACGATAATTCATCTTACGTGAGTGCACCTATAGAACTTGTACTTTTTGGTTCGTAGGTATTTTACAGGGACTCTACTGATACTGTCTATCCTAGATTATCTTTCGGGCACAGAGGTTCACATCATAAGGGAACTAATAATGTTAAGAATCAAGAATCAATCTAGTAGAAGTGTGTACCTACATGTCTAGGTGCAGTTGGCAGTTCCCAACCTAGCATTAGACACAGGAGCAACACACTTTAGACACGTCGACTACTGCTTCATTATTTCTTGCAAATCAATTTGCAAATAATTTGTTCAGTGCTCGTAATGAACAAGAAGCTCGTTCTACAGTTCTACTCGAATCATGCATGTTGGGTGAATTTCTCTTGTCGTAATCAGTAAGTATGATGAACAAGGAGCTCGTTCTACAGTTCTACTCGAATCATGCATGTTGGGTGAATTTCTCTTGTCGTAATCAGTAAGTATGGGTTGAACGGTTGAACCCTACATCGCGCCGATCGGACCAAAGTCTTCAAGCCAAGATATAGCCACAGTTCATGAACACTTCTTTGTCTACGAAAAATAATTTTCTTCCTTTCGAATTTTTGTAAAGTAGACTTTACAATCAAGAAATTAGAAAGATCAATCGGTTAACAATCCTTGCGGAAGAAATCCTGTTCATACATTTTCAATAGTTCCAAAGACATAAAAAAACGAGCATTTGTCTGAGATGATTAATTAATTTATTGAACTGGTTCGGCCAAGTACTCGAGTTATAGTCGTGATAATGATCTATCATGTCAGAATCACTGGAAATCTTGTCATCTGCACCTGAAATTTAATAATGGACTTATGTGCAAGCCAGGCCTAAGCTAAACTCACTGACGACTTTACTGGTGATATGAACCTTGTACTAGATCAAAAAGCGTGATAAATTAGTCAAAGTGTCCGTACAGGGATATCACAAAATCCGTACATACACCCCACACCTAAATATTTTTTATTGTTATGTCTTTAGAGATTCAAGGACATTTGCTATATCTTTTTGGAAAATCTTTTGTTTCGAATTTTGGTTTAATATTTGATTTAAGTCAAATTTTAATGTACGTTGAATTGAAATTTCTGTAAAGTCTCTCTGTAAAACTAACTACCTATGTATCATACAATATGAAGCTTCGCATTTTTACTTCATTAGGTCCGCAAATCAATTAATTGCATCAATGCCAGGAATGGGGGCTGTCTTTGACAGGCCATAGCTCTCATGCTGTGTTCCATCTGATTTCTAGCATAATAAATTATAGTTTTGTCCTTTATTTTCCTATTCGTCTATGTCTAGGTCTGTCTATTTCCTCGAACGACATTTAAAGAAAACTCATTTGAGGGGAAATCAAATCTGGCATACCAATCTTTTTGTATGTCCCTGTAGCACGCTCTCCCGAGGGCAGATTCGTTGTTCGGACAGAGGGAGATTGTTCGGTTGGGTTAATTACTACCAGGCACACAGATTAATAAAGTTGCAACCTCATCGAGTTGATGGTTCTCGGTCTTCCAATCTTTTTGTATGTCCCTGTAGCACGCTCTCCCGAGGGCAGATTCGTTGTTCGGACAGAGGGAGATTGTTCGGTTGGGTTAATTATTACTACCAGGCACACAGATTAATAAAGTTGCAACCTCATCGAGTTGATGGTTTTCGGTCTCGTGGGGATTTGGTGCAGATCTGATCTGGTGTAGCACCGTCCCCTGTTATTAAAGTCCGGTGAAAATTAGAGCTTTGTTTCATAGCAGGGCCGAACCATCTATACATTTTGAGGAAGCCCTAAATGATACATTCGAATTCAGGAGAGAATTTGACTAAAGAATAGCTTACAGCTCGGTTTACAAAAGACAAGAAAAAAAAAATTGTTAGCATGGAATCGACAGATATATGTATACGACTGTTTGTGTGTATTTAAGAAACTGAAATGAGATTAAAATAGGTACAAACACAAAGCGTTAATCAAGGAAATTTTGGACGAATACAATCTAGCATCAATTTGTGAAACACAAAATTTACATTAGGTGACAGTTTTTTTTCCTATACCAATAGGTACCTATGTTAAGAACAAGAACTTACAACTTTCAAAAGCACCTGAAGAATTTCTGGACTTACCTGAAACACATGAAAACAATTTAAAATTAGCACAAATAGGTCTAGATTGCGGAACACAGGAAAATAAAGAAGCCTTGAACTAATTCTTTGGAAATTTAGAGTTTTACTGAAATTGTCACATATTTTTCATTTTGAGGCACGAAAACAGTAGCCGTATCCCACGTTTACGACCCTGATTTATAACGTTATAGTAATTTACATTATACATACTTAACGTTAACTACACCTCTGCATTACCCACCAACCTGATAAAAGCTTCTAAAGCCAGGTTTGATGAATTTTTCATTTTTAATACCGAGACAATTTTTAATTTGATATAAAAATCGCAATTAACTGTAGATTTTTGAAATAAGTTTTAATCAATGGTCTATTTATTTAGTTTAATTAGATGAGAAATATGTTTGTGTGATAAGGCTTCAGGGCATTGAGATAACAAAGCAACGAGCACAAATGGTTTTGTTTAGAGATCGAATACAAAAAAACCTGAGAAAAAAAAAATCTAAACAAATATTTTGATAGCCATTAAAATTAATGCGGATCAACTAATTGTTTCAATCAAAGAAAGGGAAATAAATGGCTTTCTTCGTAAACTTTTGTGAGCTCTAAATGTATAAATAAGTTCACAATTTAAATAGGGAGGCGATTTGAACCGATTTTGAGATGATTATCAAACTTCGATGCAAAAGGTACCTAGAGTGGGCCTGCACTTCTTCCTGTATGTGCAGTGAGCCAATTAAAAACAACAAATCTAAAATTAAGAAAAAAACATACGAAGTATTTTTATAACGAAATTCTCAGAGTGCCGTGATTTTGATTTGAGAAAAGATGGAATTTTAATGAAACAAATCTTGACAGAGTCTTTGATGGTGAGAAAACCAATGGACGGAATGATATTGCGACGGAAATTTGAACGAAATTCTCAACAAACCAACATGCTGGGCATTGTTTATTCTGAGATTTCTTGATTCTTGAGATGTGGAGAACCAAAGAAGTAAGTCACGAGAAGGGATATGTATATGCGAGATGTAGAGGAATTGTGCTTAATGTAATTCCAACACCATGTTACTACATACTATTAGGTAGGTATAATCTGGTGTGAAACCATCCAATTTTAATAATATTCGTATTATAATAGAGGTAGGTAGGTAGGTAGGTAGGTACCTTTCATACTATTAGGTAGGTATAATCTGGTGTGAAACCATCCAATTTTAATAATATTCGTATTATAATAGAGGTAGGTAGGTAGGTAGGTACCTTCATAAAGGATTTAAAAGGTAGGTAGGTATTTTAAAAGAAGTAGCTATGCATAAACAGTACAGAGAACGAAATCTACAGGAAAAAATACGAACAAAAATGAAACAAAGAACTTCTGGGAGGAAAAGAAAAACTTGTAGAAGGGGAAATAGAACATTTTCCAAGTCAGCTGTTTACGTGGGGGTGGACAGCTGATAGAAAAGGGAAAGGGATAGGGGTTAGTATTTGAATGAAATGGCTCCCCACCATCAGTACAAATGTAGAGGTACGTAAAAAATTACCCACGAAAATACACTATTTTTAAAGTTTGTAAGATAAATTTAAACTATTTTTTTACTGAGTCTTTAAAGACAACTGTAGGTACTACAAAGTCTTACACTCGTATTTATGAACAAGAATGATCGTTCTTAGACTTGTTCCATTTTGCACTTAGTGTTGAGGCTATTCTTTTCAGGAAGGATGTGAACTCAAGATGTAACGCACCATCAACCGAACAAATAAGTGGAGAAAAAGAGCCCCGAATATCTTCAACCGCCTTGTCATATTTAGTATGTTTCTCCTTGGCATGAGCTTTAGAAGTAGTTGTCCACTCTTGGGATTCGTAGGAAGGAGCGTCAGCGTTGATTACGCGATTATCAAAAAACGCAGCCTTTCCAGATTCCCAAATACCATTGACTTTGATATCAGTTATCAAAGCACCTCCATTAGGACCAGCTTCACGAACAACTGGTTCGATAGTCACACCATTATAGGCGAGGCCAGCTAATGCAGCACACTCATCACGCAAATAGTCATGACCAAACTTGACTAGACCACCTTTTTTGCAGTCCAAAGCGTGGTTGAGATTCATCTCTTGGCCACATCCATCGCAATTAGCGGGAAGGCCTTGCAATTCATTGCCATAACGCATTGCTAAAGCATCACGAAACTGTGTTGGGGACAAATCAAAGTGATCATTTGATATTGGTATCACTGTGAGCCATTGAGAGCAATTGTTACTGGTGATTCGTTCCAATTTTCTTTTCTTCTTTCGTGGTAATTGAGATATCAATCTTTTACTCAATTCTTCTTGTTGGATTCTCTTAAGTGCTTTTTGTACTTTTAGTTTTCCTTGGACCCACATGTTGTGTTGTTGTACATCAAGAGGTTCACCAGTTTTGATTGAATGTACTATTTTTGAATTACAGGACACAGAAACTTCATAAGAAGTTTCAGCAGCCTTCATTGGATCATTAATACCCAAGCCACCAAGACGTGCTGGAAGATGTATGAGTTCTTTTTCAATATCATTTATCTCTCGTCCAAACAATGAAGGTAGGAAGCAAGAATGCAACACATCTTTCAATGGCATGTACTCATCATTACACCCATCTACAACTCGCTGGATAAAGGACCATTCAAACTGCAGTGATTTAGTGTATTTAATATTCTGAATAGATCAGATTTCTAATGAAAAAAGTTCTGACAAGGTCCCTTTGGTGGCGCGATCGAATTGAACCAATTTGTTTACGCATGTGGATGTCTTGAAAAAGTTCAAGAGAGTTAACACTTCTCCATTCAAAACAAGGTGATGGCAAAGGGCTAATCTAGGTTTTAAACCATTACATTGGACTGCGTAGGAGTTTTATATAGGGTTCTTATTGGGCTTAGGACTGGGCAGGGCATGAGTTTAATTCAGTCCGCAATTCTCTGGACTCTGAGACTAGTTCATTGTTCATTGACGGGATGGGACCAACATTCAGTTATCCAGTCTGATATGAAACTCATACAAGTTAGTAATTATTTGAGTCGAAACAGAAAACGTCCAATTATTTAGTGTCTGTTACTGTTACCGATGATGTACGATATTTTGATACCAGAGGCACAGTGTAGACAGTGTAACAGGACTTGGGAGGCTAGGGAAGAGGAAGAAGATCCTGTATTTCGTATAAAACAATGCTTGCCTTTAACCTGTTGTACATTAGATTACATACATTCTTGTATTAATTATGATACGGAGAAACGTATTATCCGTGTTTACAAGAGTAAGAAATAAAGTGAACGCAATGATTGTAACAAATGAAATTCACGAGGAGTACAACAAGAACACACAATATGCAAATATCCACAGCATCACAAGGAAGAGGATCTGTGAACCATATCATTGGCTAGTGGGCATGGGCATGAAATCATGTGCAAGATGATACTGCCAGGAGAAATGTTCCAACGAGTTGTGAAGAAATCCAACCGATATACGTTTCCATCCTCCTGCAAGTTGCCAAAAGATGATACTGCCAGGAGAAATGTTCCAACGAGTTGTGAAGAAATCCAACCGATATACGTTTCCATCCTCCTGCAAGTTGCCAATATGTATATAGATGTTATGGATATACCTGATTCTGAATTAGGAAAAGTCATGGCTGCATCAACATAACTATTTAAAGTATGAGGGAGTTTCCAACAACTTGCAAAAAAAAATCTCATGGTGGTTTTCAAACTTATTTTTAGTCGTCCTCTTTTTTTATAAAATCCTTGAATAGAAAAAAAAGTAGGTAGGTATTCAATTTTACAGGCAGACGATACGAAATCAAAACGTCTGGATGGATCATGATAAAGAAGAATCTTGCTCAAAGTTACATAGGTGATAGGTGTTAAACCATAAATTAGTTCATGGGATGGCCTTCAACCCCCCGCTTCATGTATTTAGCTCACCTGACCATGATGAAGAGTCCCCTGTAGTATGTTATCATTTTGCTTGTTTGGTTTGGGTGTAAAATGCAACTCTTCGCTCAACATTTGTTCTTTGAACTTAAATTGACTGACAGCTCAATGAATACTCTCATGAAGACTAAAACTGCTAAAGTTGTTCGTTTCAATAAATATAACATTCTTTAATTATTTCCAATTACACAGCTAAAATTGTATCTGTTCCGTTCATGCATGATGGTCAATGAATTCCTCTTCATTTTCAATGCAATTATATACAAGATAATTTTCAAGAGTGAAGGTTGTTTTGATCAATTTTTGGTTACCCATGTAATATGAAACACATGAGAGTATTCACCATGTCGTTAAAAAGTGCAATGATAACTGGTACTACTCTATCATTAAAATGATTTGCAAATAAAACATGTAAACCATCAACATCACTAGTTAACACATAAAATACATTAAAATGGAAACATCTGGTTCTAATCAGCAATCGATATACATAAGATAGGTACCTACATCTATCTAGACAAGTCTACCATTAGTAACTCTGATGCGATACCAGTCCTAAAGCTGCATACTCTGTGGAGACTCCGATGTTATAACTGACCAAACTATTGCTATAGTTTTGCCTTGAGGAAATGGCTGACAAGATGTATTCTGGTGCATTAGTTTAGGAAGGAAACCTAATGAGAGGGTCCAGTGGGCTACTCTTGAAAATGATTGCGGATGGCTGTACTGGAGGACCGTGTAAGCCAGACAAACCGAGAATGAAGGATATGGAAAAATAGCTTAGGGCTAAGATTAGGATAGAAAATTATCATCATGAATACCAATTCACAGCGCAAAATTCGTCTCCAGGATGTTGTGGGCATTTCACCATCCTTGTTTAATCTAGGGCTAAGATTAGGATAGAAAATTATCATCATGAATACCAATTCACAGCGCAAAATTCGTCTCCAGGATGTTGTGGGCATTTCACCATCTTCATTTAATCTAACAGATTCTAGCATAATAGACCAGTTAGAATCAATAGATGATAGTCTTATCAAAAGCATAAACAACACATAAAAAGCTCACATGAATCACTTGAATTAAGTTGCAAATGTTAGGGATAGGTCCAATAGGTTAGGTATAAGGTTAGGTCTTTCTTCCATCATAAGCATAAACAACACATAAAAAGCTCACATGAATCACTTGAATTAAGTTGCAAATGTTAGGGATAGGTCCAATAGGTTAGGTAAGGTTAGGTCTTTCTTCCTCTATTGGTCTATTGTAACTGTGACAACACCATGGACTTCTTCTTGTATCTATTTCTCATTCTATTAATCCACAAGAGAACTTTAGCCCGTCGACTACACGTGGTTCGAATAACGAATGCTAAGGTTTTGAATTTTGGACTCGAAGAAAAGCTTCCCATAATATTCTGAATAGATCAGATTTCTAATGACTGACATTTGATTTTGGCTACAACTTTTACGAGTGGATGCCCTTCGAACTCAACCTTTGCTATTTCTTTAGCAAGGGATATTCAGGCTGGCATACTCCCTTGGTAGTTTTTCTTATACAGGTTATTATAGGAAGGTCTGTATTAGGTCTACCAAATTTTAATATCATCCCCTCTCTAGTTATTTGCAAATCAATCCGTCTTATAGCAAAACTGCTAAGTATATTGAACACTTGACACGTTGGGTTCAATGTGAGGACGATTAAACAGAAATTAACATTGGACATCGGATACTTGCTAGGGCTTCTTTCCCGAGTGAATGCATTTGTGTGCCTGAAATCCTGCATGCCTGTAATGCTTACACTGGCTGAATGCAGGGACTGTACGGGTGCATTCTGTTGCTTTCCATTGGTTCTGTTTCTTTTCAAAGTGAGGAATTATTTTATTGTTTTGAGGTTGGCCTTTCCTTCCTCCATTTTATCTTTTTCTTTAACCGTCAATAGCTATCTAGCAAATCCTCTTTTCTTCCAAAATTTTCTCCGTTGTAGGTAACTTTTCTTTCAGCATTCCTCGGTTAGTTTTACAGAGCACTGTTGTCTTCTTTTATATTGCAAATTTCTTTCTCTTTCTTGGGTAATGCTAACATGGTGATCTGTCCCATTTGACTAGACAGTACCTACCTGAATACCCTCTTAATGTTTTAGACACTATCCAATTATTCCAGTGCTAATCACGTATAGGTAGGTATGTAAATAAATGTAGTAATGTAGGTTGACGATCATTTATATATTCTCACCAGGCGTGGCTAGGGTATCTTCAATAGTAGCATTGGAACAGGTATTATTTTAACACTTTCAGCAATTAACATGATTGTTCACGAAGGACTAAAAGTCTACTTGGTTTTATTTAATTGTTCGGGCCACAATTCAGGGACCAGGAGCTTTGTCATTGTTGCTCTTGTTGTTGTTATTACTGCTGTTTTTATCTAGGTAGGTCTCTTTAGTTTTGTCCTGATCTTTCGTGCTGATACCATATAAAGGCGTCGTCCTCTATTAATTCTTGTGTTCTTTTTTAATTAAAAATATCTCACATAGATCTGCCTTGATCACTTTGGTGCCTTTGTATCTCATTGTAGATTGCTGCTCTTGTGTTCTTTTTTAATTAAAAATATCTCACATAGATCTGCCTTGATCACTTTGGTGCCTTTGTATCTCATTGTAGATCCTAAAAAGGTCAAACATAGTTTTTCAAAGCAATTTCATTTAAATTTAAATTTCAACTTCCAAAAAAGTTTTCCTCCTCTTTTTCTTCTTCTCCCTCTCCTTCCTTTCATAAAAATATTCAGCAAGCGCGTTACCACTGGCCTAACCGTGCCCCTCTTGTTGTTTCAGGGCAGTGAAATGCTGCGTATTCTACAGCTGAACACTCTGGAAGATCAGTGTGTGAGTGAGAAGCAGCAATGGGACTACGCCGTTAAATTCCTGACATCCAGCGTCAAAGAGAAGCTAGATCAGACCCGCTCCGATCTGCATCAACTAATAGGTAAATAAGTACGGGGGCGCGGTTAGCTCAGTGGTAACGCGCTTGCTTGCCATGCAGAAGGTCCCGGGTTCAAATCCCATCTTCGACCAAAAATTTCAGGCTTCTACCATTATTGTGGTCCAATTCTCAAACAATGTTGCGGATAAAATTCCATACCTCGGCTGGCATTGAACCCACGCCTTCCTTATTACCAGGCGAGTGTCTTAAGCACTACACCACCAAGGCAGGAATAGAGCTTTCAACTAGAGTGAAAATAGACCTGTACAGAAAATAAAAATCTCGCGAAACTATCCGTAAATTTATAACATTTATTTATCTAAGATTATCATTAATATAGCAAGGACATGTACAAAAAGTATACAAAAGATTAATAAATAAAATTCCAAGTAAGAAATTAAAAACGAATTAAAAGTACGAAGGTTGAAACCCTGTTGAGAATAACAGTCCGCTGACACAATAATTGCAATCTGTACCTAACGCAAAACAATTCAGTAGCTACGCAATAAACGTAAGTCTGTAGCGCGCCTGCCTTGTAAGCGCTAGGCCGTGGGTTCGATTCCCGCCCGGGCCTATTGAAATATTTACAATCGAAAAACAAGTACCTACTGAAAGGGGTATACTTTAGGAGGAGAAACGGCAGGTAGTCAGAGAGTAACATAGGGTTATCATAGGAGAGACGGAAAGTAGTAGGAGTCAGATGTAAGGGGAAAATTGATGACGTAATCGATGCGCCGCGTCTATTGATCATATGGTCTGACGTCATCGTTTTAGCATACGTCATTGTTAATGATTGCTGCAAATCTCTCGTCACTGTATCTGTAATGCTTATTGCGAATACCTAAAAGAAACGTTTTTCTTGGCGAATTTGAAGTACGGTGTGATAGTTAGGGGCCGCAGACAGGCATTGTAGATTGCTGCTGTTGCCTACTCTAGTTTATTTCTATTGGTTATTAAGATTAGGGTAGGTCTCTTGTCAGTGGCGGATCTTCTAACTGGTTCATCAGCTGATAGTTTGATCCTTTGCCTGCTTACGAATCCACTTGCTTTTAGTTTATCTACAAGTAAGTATAGCCAAAAATTTATTATAACATCCCCTATTTCCTATTTCGGCGAATCTTTGCTTGATGTTCAATGTCTTTCTTTTGAGTCTCAAGATACTTTCGTCTCAGTTTCTTGAAAGTTAAAATTCATTTTATGAACAACATGAAATTCCGAGTATTAATATTTTTTCTTACAGCTACCAATGGTTCTTCTATTTCTTTGTTGTCCAAAAGGGACGAGTTTATAACTTGTGACAAAAGACATCTTCAAGTGACTCAAGATACTTTCGTCTCAGTTTCTTGAAAGTTAAAATTCATTTTATGAACAACATGAAATTCCGAGTATTAATATTTTTTCTTACATCTACCAATGGTTCTTCTATTTCTTTGTTGTCCAAAAGGGACGAGTTTATAACTTGTGACAAAAGACATCTTCAAGTGTAGAACTTTTCTACTCTGGAGACTGCACTGGTCTCAAGCTCGGGTCTTGAACTCATAAACATTGTAGTTAATTACTTCCCGTGCTAGAACTTTTTTTAGTCCTCAGCAATTGTTTTTGCTTATCTCCTTTGTTGGCTTTAATTGTCTTTAGAACCTCTACGGAGCTACCTAACACATTTGTTAAGGTTCTCATTGGATGTGATGGTTTCAAAACACTTGAATACAGCATTAGGACTTACGAGTTTGCAAGAAATTCTGAATTAGGAGATCCCAGTTTTTCAATTACAATATTTACTTATGGAAATCTTTATTTTATATTTGTTTCTAGAGGTCTTTCTATAGTATGAGGTACATTAGCATAATATAGGTAAAAAGGTTGAACCTCAAAAAGTGTGCTCCAATTCTCTGTCATATGAAGGTTGAATGAAAAATAAACATCACCAACACCTAACTTATTTTCAATTCAATTTTCCCCTTTTATTTCTACAAAGATAGAATATTTACTTATGGAAATCTTTATTTTATATTTGTTTCTAGAGGTCTTTCTATAGTATGAGGTACATTAGCATAATATAGGTAAAAAAGTTGAACCTCAAAAAGTGTGCTCCAATTCTCTGTCATATGAGGGTTCAATGAAAAATAAACATCACCAACACCTAACTTATTTTCAATTCAATTTTCCCCTTTTATTTCTACAAAGATAACTTTGTAGATTATGCAGATAACTTTGAAAACACTATGGTCATGTTCTTCAAATCTGTCACTTGTTTGTTAAATGGAATGATAATAAGCCCACATGCCTCCGAAGAAAAACGAGAACGTATTTTTCTAAAATGTGCGTTAACATATTTCATGGTGAGCTATCAGACAAATCATTAAAAACCTTGTATACGAAAATATTGGAGAAACAATACAGCGATCTAGGATCAAAGTTGATGTCAAGCATGGTTTCAGAACAGTAAAGAAGTTCAACCTAACCGTCCTAACCTAATAGCAATAAAAACATGGACCCCTACCTGTGAAATATGAATTGTAGCAAACTCAATAAAGTTGTGGTATGAAAATAGAAGTAGCCGTTGTACACCCGCGTGTTGAAGCTGTAGAATACTGTAGATGATAATGATATTCCTACGCGAGAACTAAAAACAAAAACTTACGGATATGCCATAAATTAAACAATATGGTAGAGACGTTGTTTGATTCTACGACTATGCTTGGATGATAACTGGCATCAGGGCCAGATTTTGCTTTGTTTGAAATCAGAGGGATTCAAGGTTCCCTCCCCAAGTCAAGGGAAATCAGAGAGAAACCAATAGCTTGAATATTCAAATTTACCAATTTATTTACTTGAATATTCAAAAGATACTTAGGTACATGGGTTTTGAATTTTGATACCTGATTCTGAATTAGGAAAAGTCATGGCTGCATCAACATAACTATTTAAAGTATGAGGGAGTTTCCAACAACTTGCAAAAAAAAATCTCATGGTGGTTTTCAAACTTATTTTTAGTCGTCCTCTTTTTTTATAAAATCCTTGAATAGAAAAAAAAGTAGGTAGGTATTCAATTTTACAGGCAGACGATACGAAATCAAAACGTCTGGATGGATCATGATAAAGAAGAATCTTGCTCAAAGTTACATAGGTGATAGGTGTTAAACCATAAATTAGTTCATGGGATGGCCTTCAACCCCCCATACCTGATTCTGAATTAGGAAAAGTCATGGCTGCATCAACATAACTATTTAAAGTATGAGGGAGTTTCCAACAACTTGCAAAAAAAATCTCATGGTGGTTTTCAAACTTATTTTTAGTCGTCCTCTTTTTTTATAAAATCCTTGAATAGAAAAAAAGTAGGTAGATGGGTATTCAATTTCACAGGCAGACGATACGAAATCAAAACTGCTGGATGGATCATGATAAAGAAGAATCTTGCTCAAAGTTACATAGGTGATAGGTGCTAAACCATAAATTAGTTCATGGGATGGCCTTCAACCCCCATCAACCGGTTTGAGTACACTTCCACAGTGAATGGGAAATTATCATCACCCTGTAATTATGATAGATAAATAAAAAACCAACTTTCGGTTAAAGCTTAAACTAAATAATTTATGTCTTAATAACTTGGTTGGGTATAAATTGTTTTGCTGATGATGATGAGAGGTTTTTAACATGCTGTGAGCAAAACATACTCATATTTCACCATTTGACAATTTGAATCTAGCTGGAGATGATCTGGAAAAAAATACTTTGTGGATTATTTTTTAGGAGGAGCTATGAGTTATGAGGCCAGCAGAGTTCAGTGAGTAGTATTGGAACAAATGGAACAATACACAGAACGGAACACACTATTCAACCAGGATAGCGTATGATTCGTATGAAGCTCATGAGGCCGCAACAGATGCCGGAATCAAATTATTTCAACTTGGTAGAAAACCAAAAACCACACAGTACAAAAACGGAAACTGTTATGGTGAAGTTGACAACGCACCCATGTAGAGAAACCAATTTACCAAGCAATTCAATGAAATCAATTAATTGGTTAAGGCGCTTGACAGACAAATTGCTCATGCTCAAGTATGATTGAACTTGAGACAAAATAACGAATTAACCGAATATGTACATACCTGCATACTATCATTATGGTTTTCATCTGTCTGGGGGAGGCTTTGTTACCAGGAGTCAGCTTACATGTTCTGTCAACTGTACCATCTACTCATTCTTATCAAATTTATGTACTTTCACAGTCAGTCATAATACGTATGTAATCCTATGTTGTAGTGTCAGCGTCAGCGATTTCTAAACCTTGCAAAAACGGATGAACCCCCATTCCACAATTTCACGCCACCAAGATGTGACGTCATCTTTGAATATTTTACTCAAATCAAACTTTTGTCAGATTTCTGCTAAAATTAAAATAAACAATAAAAAAAAGGCGACAGCTATTGAGCAATTCCAGTCTCTTGTTTAGCAGACACTATTGATAGCGTCACATTCTTTCTTAATAAGTTTCGAAAACAAATCATCAATTTATTGTAGTCTGCTCAAGCGAAGTGAATCATGCCAAATGTAATGAGCTGTAAAGTACCTTATGATTTTCAAATGTATTCTTTTCTACTTTGAACTTATTGTTTGAAGTTATGCACAGTGAACAGCTTCATGGCTCACAGTTGGCAGCGTGTCCACCTCAACACATAATACACAAGCTATTATCTAATTGATGCTGCTATGCTGTACACCAGGTGTTTCCAAATTATTTTCGTACAAATCATCTTATTCAGCAGTTTCGTCATAGTTACGGAAATAGCTCGGTGGAGTTTATTTTTATCTCCCATGTGCGTTTCTGTAATGACGAGCATTGTGTGTAAGCTGTAGGTATTGTCTGTGAGGTTTGTTTTGAATTTGATGTCACATCAGACGTAGATTGCCTTTGAAGCTTTTTGTGTGGACGTTTCCTAAAAGAGTATTCTTTACGCAAGAGGGATTTTAAGTTCATTGTGCACATCTGAACTGATAACGGACATATCAACTTATCCATTGCAAAATCTTCATCACGTTATAAGACACTATTTTGAACTAATTTTGAATTATACAGATCATTTGGACTGGAATATAGTTTCCCAAAACACGTAAGTCACTGTGAGAGTATGACCCGCAAGTAGGATATCATGATCTGCTTCCAGACTCCAGAGGTCCGATATGATTGATATAACAACATAGTGTGCGAAAGTAGTCAAAGCTTAAACTAAATAATTTATGTCTTAATAACTTGGTTGGGTATAAATTGTTTTGCTGATGATGATGATGATGATGATGATGATGAGAGGTTTTTAACATGCTGTGAGCAAAACATACTCATATTTCACCATTTGACAATTTGAATCTAGCTGGAGATGATCTGGAAAAATACTTTGTGGATTATTTTTTAGGAGGAGCTATGAATTATGAGGCCAGCAGAGTTCAGTGAGTAGTATTGGAACAATACACAGAACTGAACACACTATTCAACCAGGATAGATAAGTTTCGAAAACAAATCATCAATTGTAGTCTGCTCAAGCGAAGTGAATCATGCCAAATGTAATGAGCTGTAAAGTACCTTATGATTGTCAAATGTATTCTTTTCTACTTTGAACCATAAGTTTCGAAAACAAATCATCAATTGTAGTCTGCTCAAGCGAAGTGAATCATGCCAAATGTAATGAGCTGTAAAGTACCTTATGATGGTCAAATGTATCCTTTTCTACTTTGAACTTATTGTTTGAAGGTATGCACAGTGAACAGCTTCATGGCTCACAGTTGGCAGCGTGTCCACCTCAACACATAATACACAGGCTATTATCTAATTGATGCTGCTATGCTGTACACCAGGTGTTTCCAAATTATTTTCGTACAAATCATCTTCTTCAACAGTTTCGTCATAGTTACGGAAATAACTCGGTGGAGTTTATTTTTATCTCCCATGTGCGTTTCTGTAATGACGAGCATTGTGTGTAAGGTATTGTCTGTGAGGTTTGTTTTGAATTTGATGTCACATCAGACGTAGATTGCCTTTGAAGCTTTTTGTGTGGACGTTTCCTAAAAGAGTATTCTTTACGCAAGAGGGATTTTAAGTTCATTGTGCACATCTGAACTGATAACGGACATATCAACTTATCCATTGCAAAATCTTCATCACGTTATAGGACACTATTTTGAACTAATTTTGGATTATACAGATCATTTGGACTGGAATATAGTTTCCCAAAACACGTAAGTCACTGAGAGTATGACCCGCAAGTAGGATATCATGATCTGCTTCCAGACTCCAGAGGTCCCATATGATTGATATAACAACATAGTGTGCGAAAGTATTTTTTGCTGATTGCGCGTGTTGTGTAAAGTCAGTTTGGCGAAGTCTCTACATGATGTTGGTATGTTTCAGATCTTCAGTTTGGTTCTCTATCGTTCACAGTTCACATGACCTATCTCACGATATTCTTCCGAGTCAACTTTAAAAAGTATCCACGCTCAAAATCTTATTTTTAACATCATACCAGGTGATTCACTCAGCTTAAATCTTAAACAAGATTCGTTGATTTGATTATTAAAAGTACATAATTATTTTGTCAATTTTTGCTGGTTTGTCTTCTGCGAAAGTATTTTTTGCTGATTGCGCGTGTTGTGTAAAGTCAGTTTGGCGAAGTCTCTACATGATGTTGGTATGTTTCAGATCTTCAGTTTGGTTCTCTATCGTTCACAGTTCACATGACCTATCTCACGATATTCTTCCGAGTCAACTTTAAAAAAGTATCCACGCTCAAAATCTTATTTTTAACATCATACCAGGTGATTCACTCAGCTTAAATCTTAAACAAGATTCGTTGATTTGATTCTTAAAAGTACATAATTATTTTGTCAATTTTTACTGGTTTGTCTTTGTACCTACAACTACATAATATGATTGTTATCGTTAGAGGTGTTATTAATGTCTTCAAATTCGTAGATTAAGATTCATCATCCAAAACATAATTGTAAATGAGCAATATCTAGTCCATAATTTTCAAAGTAGTGTAGGTAGATCTGTACCTATAGGTGGGTATACGTGAGGTAAATGTATCAAGAGAATTTCTATTGCATCCTACCCTGCGGTTTTTCTTTATCTGAAATCCAATTAATTAAAAACTCAGCCGTTTTGTTCGTGCAGACAGAATCAATGATTTTGATAGGTACCTATTATTTCTATTGCATCCTACCCTGCGGTTTTTCTTTATCTGAAATCCAATTAATTAAAAACTCAGCCTTTTTGTTCGTGCAGACAGAATCAGTGATTTTGATAGGTATTGTTCAATGCAAATACGTACATACCTAATATTAACGATTGGCTATTTTATCTTATCTTTTATTGAAATAGAAAAACAGGACATTATGTCCAAGTCTTTGTCCTCTGCAGTCCTTCTTGAGCACATGTGTAATACAAATACAAGACAATGCATGTATTCAGGATGGTCTTGGTTTAATATCTTTGTGTTCTTCAGATTCTCCAGAAGATATACTAGCTAGAGTAAAAAGATGCCCAATAATGCGATCTTCAGCGCATTGCTAGTGTCAAAATGGTCGAGAAAATTTATAACACATGATTTCCTTGACAATTGGGACAAAAAATTTAGCATTCATTTTTTAATCCTTCTTTCTAATCTTCCCTGACATCTTGTCATAGCTGCAATAAGAAAGATGGACAACAGTGCTACATAGTTTTCAATAAAAACTCTTTTGTGTTCTCCAGATTCTCCAGAAGATATACTAGCTAGAGTAAAAAGATGCCCAATGCGATCTTCAGCGCATTGCTAGTGTCAAAATGGTCGATTTCCTTGACAATTGAGACAAAAAATTTAGCATTCATTTTTTAATCCTTCTTTCTAATCTTCCCTGACATCTTGTCATAGCTCTAATAAGAAAGATGCACATCATTGCTACATAGTTGTCAGTAAAAGCTCTCGGAACGGTGGCACCCCGTAGATTATCATTGCAGAATCATACTGCACACACATACATAAATCAGTGAACGCATGAATAAATTTCCAACCATTTGATTTCTTAACTTTGGAATCTTGACGTGTCTTTGGATTTAGGTTTGAATAATGCACTCCGAGGTACTTGCATTCTGACTCTGGTTTATTTCTGCACTCCTTCAGGAAATATGTACCTACCTACAACACAAAGGAAATCTGACTGCAATTGTCGCTTGAATCAAGGATTTTCCCTTTTGTGCGCAAATTGCGTTCAATGTTGTCCCATTAGGGAGTACAAAGCTATTAGTCGTGCGCGTGTTTTTCTTGGCTGAATTTTCCAGTGAGTAACTTTTGTTTGGATCTTTGAATTGACGCATGACGTGTCTGTTGAGAATCATGTCTACAAGCCTACATGGTCTATTAATCAATACTTGTCTAGGCGATTATCTAGAAATATTTTAATTTTATTGTTAAGGTAGAATCATTGAGGTCTGTACCTATTTTGTAATGAAATGCTTCTGATTTTCTTTCTACTTAAGTATGTAGATGTAGATTATTTGATTTTATTATATCTTTATCACTCTATACCTACTCCGAGTGTATGTCAGCAAGATTTTGTCAATCTTGAAAAAGTAGTCGGAGTCATCTTCTCATTATAATTTTATTAAGGTCGTCTCCAATCAATAACACCAAGCTATTAGTCGTGCGCGTGTTTTTCTTGGCTGAATTTTCCAGTGAGTAACTTTTGTTTGGATCTTTGAATTGACGCATGACGTGTCCGTTGAGAATCATGTCTACGTCTACATTTTAATTTTATTGTTAAGGTATAATCATTGAGGTCTGTACCTATTTTGTAATGAAATGCTTCTGATTTTCTTTCTACTTAAGTATGTAGATGTAGATTATTTGATTTTATTAGGTATATCTTTATCACTCTATACCTACTCCGAGTGTATGTCAGCAAGATTTTGTCAATCTTGAAAAAGTGGTCGGAGCCATCTTCTCATTATAATTTTATTAAGGTCGTCTCCAATCAATAACACTATATATTTTGTTATTATGTACAAAACTATCTGATTAATTAAAGAAAAAAACCAGCATCCCAATACTTCTAGGTCTTCTCGAATACTACCTACTTCTTCTCCTTCTCTAAATCCATGGAAGAAGGCAGCCCTGGTTTTTGATCTTAAATCAAAATTTCAGTCAAGACTTTTGACCGTCCGTCCATCATAAAATGAGTCGTTAAAAGTGAAATAAATTATGATGGTACATAATAGGCGATTGGAAGAAGGCAGCCCTGGTTTTTGATCTTAAATCAAAATTTCAGTCAAGACTTTTGACCGTCCGTCCATCATAAAATGAGTCGTTAAAATTGAAATAAATTATGATGGTACATAATAGGCGATTCTCTGGTTTGAAGAGATAACACAGGTTAACCATTTACTCATACGTCTTGTTCATTAACGAAGCATCTATTCCGTATAGACTATTATGGATGACTGTTTTATCATTGAGAGGAATACATTACACTGTAGATTTTAGATACCAATAGACCGTCAGTACCCAGATAGGATGTGCAGAAAACAGAGAGATCTCACTGAGATCTGATCTCTGTCTTTCTACAAACCAACAAATTCCTTCCCCCTTTACTGCAACTTGTATGTAAGATGTTGCCACAACATAAATTTGGTACCTAATGAATCTTACGAAATGTTCCTTACTACTTTCCCTCATAGAGCTATTCCCTGATATTCCTAGAAGAGGAAAAGGAATAAAAAATCTGGTTGGGCAGGTATAGGTATTTCGTACCTTGTTAAGATATTTTTTGGGCCTCTATCTACAAGATAGCATTACTCCAGAATTCCAGACATTGATTTTTAGTGCACTCTATCATATTTTAAGTCTACCATTCGGATTCGCTGATCCGCTCTTATAGTCATACTGATTGTAGCGTAGTTCTAAGCTTACATAGTCACTGAACACCCTATACCTTACACGATGGACAGACACTTTTTTGGGCCTCTATAAGTCTACAAGATAGCATTACTCCAAACTCCCAACATTGATGTTTAGTGCACTCTATCACATTTTAAATCTACTGTTCGGATTCGGTGATCCGCTCTTATAGTTTTACAGATTGTAGCTTATAAGCTTATAAGTGAGCTCGTACTCACTAAACACCCTGTACCTTACTCGATGGACACAAAAAGATAAACTGAAGATAGGCCTATATGCTTTGCCTTCATAACCAAGACCACTTTTTTTGCCTGTCAAATCACAACATTATCTTTTGGAGTAAAAAACATGCCATATATTTTGTTATTATGTACAAAACTATCTGATTAATTAAAGAAAAAAACCAGCATCCCAATACTTCTAGGTCTTCTCGAATACTACTTCTTCTCCTTCTCTAAATCCATCTGGCTCGTATTTTGATTTTAATGAATTTGTCTATTCCATTTAACATCTTTTCCACACACTAATTCGGCGAATCAGAGAAAAGCAGAATAGCCTTGGGAATCTAGTGGAGGTAGATTTGGCTGCCAAAAGTGGCGGAGACTAAATTCCATCCAAATCCTCTTGTGACATGCTTTGAATATGTGATGTGTAAAATTTCCACTAGAAGGCGCCTGTAGTTTCATAAAATTTGCACTGTTTGAGAATACACAAGCGTTACCCATGTTTTGTTGCTTGCAATTTTTGTAGGTACCTATCACTGTATTATTTACCAAGTGACATTCAAATTTCAAACGCTGTCTATAGTGTAATAATGATAAGCACTAATCTACAAAGGTTGTTCAAGAGGAGATGAACTTATATTCTCTGTATAGCTTTGGCACCCTTTAGTTTACATTATAATTTCGCAGCAGATTTGTAGGTATTAGGTGCTATATTACTTAATTTCAATGCAAATTTCAATGAGGGACATTTTTATTTGTTTAATATAATATCATCCAGTGCTCATAGGATATTGCTTACATTGTTATTAGGTACAACTAGTGACATGCTTTGAATATGTGATGTGTAAAATTTCCACTAGAAGGCGCCTGTAGTTTCATAAAATTTGCACTGTTTGAGAATACACAAACGTTACCCATGTTTTGTTGCTTGGAATTTTTGTGAGTACCTATCAATGTATTACTTACCAAGTGGCATCCAAACTGTGTCTAGTGTGATAAGCACTATTCTACAAAGGTTGTTGAGAAGAAGATGTACATTACCTATACAAATTATACATTCTCTGTAGTTCTAACTCTGACACTCTTTAGTTTGCCATAGATTTTCGCAGTAGGTAGATATGTAGGTAGGAAGGTAGGTGCTATATTACTTAATTTATAGTAAATTTCAATGTGGGACATGTTTATTTTGTTCAATATAATGTAACGTATCCTCCAGTGCTCTGCTCATAGGATATTGCTTACATTGTTATTAGGTACCTACAACAATTATTTTAGACTAAGTAAGTACCCTGACTATAGAATTTGTGGAAATCTGGAAATGGAAATATGTAGTATGGTAGGTAAGGTAGATCAACACAGAAATTTTCCCATTCCCTCAATCATCAGGAGAATAGCTATACAAGTGATCATATTATAGGTAACCCATAAACAATACACCACAAGACACAATGATAAATACTGACTTCTTGTCGTTGCAAGCCGGCAGCTCGGATATTACAAGTGGTAATTCTGTCTAATTACACCGCTAACAGCGGGTAGACAGAGCTTGGGGAAAGGCAGACTTTTCACTTTGTCAGCACGCGATCAATAACAGAATACATAGAGCTACCTTAGTGGTAGAGAATTTAGATAGCAATGAATGAGAGGTGAGGAGGGGGTGGGAGACCTGGGTGAGATGGAGAGTGGAGTGGTGAGAGTGAAATAAGGAGGAAGATAGGTATAGGTATCTTACATGGCGAAACAGTACTATTGTTTGGATTTACATGACCTACATCTTTGGTTAGAAATTGCTCCCGGTTTTAGGATACGGAACGGTTTCATCTCCGCTACAGATATTTGCCTTTGAAATCTAGCTGGAAACCCGAAGAATTTAGACATGGGGAACTAAGTTTAAATCTAAAACTTTACAAAGAAAATCCGTTGTTTGCTATACATAAAAGTGAGATTTTTTTTTTTTGTAGACACCGACTTTAATGGTAGACGAGGATGAAATAATAAATAAGTAAGTGTAGGTAATACATATATTTATATTCGTTGAGAAACGGAACTGTAATTTTATTGAACTTGAAAAAAACAAATGGGAACACTCAATGTGTTAACATAGGGAAAATACTTGAAATCATTTCCCCTCATTTCATGACGTAACGGTTATGACGTCATATTGAACGAAGACAGAAGACGAGAATCTCATATTCACCCTCTCTGTCGCTCCTCTCTACCGCCCTTCTCTAGTCGACTTTCCGCTTTATTCCCATTACTCGAAGGTTAATTGAATTTGTGTCTTGATTTCCACTTCTCTACCTGTGCGGGTGGATTCTTTGCTTTCAGGTCTCGGTCACGTTTCGATTTTCAACTAGAAACCTGCATTCTAGGTACAGACTTACTTCTAGTCTCTGTTTAAATCGATTCGCACATTCGTAGATATTCCAATTCTGTCCAAATGTTCCAGGCAAGGCACTTGCATTGTTACATATTTATATCCGGTAACTATTAACTTTGAAGTTATTTGGTTTCCTTACACTTAACAATTTCTATTTCATTGGGAGGCTAGATTTTCTATTTTTACATGGTTTTTATGTCACTGACAGCGAAAATGCAGAACAAAAATCTAGAAAAATTCACAGACAACATCCACAAAGATAATTAATTCGTCATTTTATTAAATATCCACAAATATATATTTAGTTGATTGTCCGTTACATATTTCTAGTTCGTTTTCCACTGATGAACGATTTTTTTTTCTTTTTGGTCACATAAAAAGTCAATATTACCTATGTGATTATCAAAAGATTCGTGAAATTATTTACAGCAATTAAAATGAATTTTCCAATTAGGTAAATAATAAGTTTAAATTTGTTAAAAAAGTAAAAATATCAGAAAAATGACAGGAAGAAATAACTAAAGAAAATAAAAAAAAAAGATCGAAATTTTTCGTAAAAAAACAATAAATAAAAAGAAATGAATCTACTCGAGAGCAAAATAAAATAGTTGGTATAGAGTGGTACTCAATACTAGGTACTGATACTCTAAGATAGTTTGTACTATCATCCAGTCCAGTACCTCAGTAGAGTAGAGGGAACTTAGAGCTTACTGTACCTTGAGGCGGTGAGGCAGATGGACTAGCACAAGGAGATCTTGGGTTGAGTTCCGTAGACTCCAGATTCAGAACGGGTCTTGTAGTATACACCGCGATGGGCATGAATCACTGACTTCTGCCGATACGTTTACAACCGTTAATTAATTTTACTATTGGAAAATAATAATGAAAAAATTATGAAGAGTGTCCCGTAGGAAACTGCATGTTGAGCGCACCAAAGATAACACGAGACTGATTGTCCTATTCCCCTCTTAATGTTATTACAGCATAAAATTCTGTCTTCTTGAGAGTGACGTCACTTGCAAAACACCGCAATATGACGTCATAGAGGAATCAATATCACGCAGCGTAACCCATTTGTTCTTTTGTCCCATCAATATTATATGTACTCTTTTCCGTCACTTACCATTTCGCTTTCGTGATAGGTAGGCATTTTGTGAAAGTCTAGAAATTCAGAGAGCATTCTGAAATCTCAGACTTTTCCTCAAAGTCGTTTTGCATTAGCCAAATAAATAAATCATAATAAAAAAAAATCAATGAAACTGAGGATAGTAGGTAATAAAATGACTACAGGTATTTTCTGTTCTACACAGAGGTCTTGATTAATTTAAAAGGAAATAAATTATGTGCCTGTGATATCTGTCATATTTGATGGTCTACACATAGTTCTTTATTTATAGAAGTAGTATCCGTCATATTTACTTTGCTGCCTGTTAGAGCAGACTTCTCTAATAGACTTTGTGTTCTCTACATGGTAACATTCCTAGAAGTAGTTGTAGGAGCAGGAGCCAAATCCATATTACGTACTAGCACTAGCTGTACCTTACTTAATTTCTAATAGTAGTTATTGTCAATGTAAACTCAACAAGAAATTGATCCAGCACTAGGCTCTAGCACTACTAATGTTCATACCTACGATGTTGTGGAGTTGCAATTTTATGGCCGAGGTACTAATAATCCATGAATTATTTCAATCTTTCTGAAGAAGTTTCTATAATATTAATTTTGAATTTGAAGGAACGCAACGGGGGACATGTTCCCATCATTTTATTAGTGAATTACTTAACCCTTTGAGTGCTGTAAAGAGTCGGTACCTACTTATAGGTACTATGTCACAATTACAAAATGTTACATTCCTTGTTTTCTGGCAATCCTGGCCTTTCCCACATAATATCATAGAAGAAAAACCTTTAAAAACATTGCAGAACCATTATAATAGTTGTTGTGACGTCAAAATAAAGTTCAAATTTGTCATGAAGAAGGCAGCCCTGGTTTTTGATCTTAAATCAAAATTTCAGTCAAGACTTTTGACCGTCCGTCCATCATAAAATGAGTCGTTAAAAGTGAAATAAATTATGATGGTACATAATAGGCGATTGTCTGGTTTGAAGAGATAACACAGGTTAACCATTTACTCATACGTCTTGTTCATTAACGAAGCATCTATTCCGTATAGACTATTATGGATGACTGTTTTATCATTGAGAGGAATACATTACACTGTAGATTTTAGATACCAATAGACCGTCAGTACCCAGATAGGATGTGCAGAAAACAGAGAGATCTCACTGAGATCTGATCTCTGTCTTTCTACAAACCAACAAATTCCTTCCCCCTTTACTGCAACTTGTATGTAAGATGTTGCCACAACATAAATTTGGTACCTAATGAATCTTACGAAATGTTCCTTACTACTTTCCCTCATAGAGCTATTCCCTGATATTCCTAGAAGAGGAAAAGGAATAAAAAATCTGGTTGGGCAGGTATAGGTATTTCGTACCTTGTTAAGATATTTTTTGGGCCTCTATCTACAAGATAGCATTACTCCAGAATTCCAGACATTGATTTTTAGTGCACTCTATCATATTTTAAGTCTACCATTCGGATTCGCTGATCCGCTCTTATAGTCATACTGATTGTAGCGTAGTTCTAAGCTTACATAGTCACTGAACACCCTATACCTTACACGATGGACAGACACTAAAAGATAAACTGAAGATAGGCCTATATGCTTTGCCTTCATAACCAAGACCACTTTTTTTGCCTGTCAAATCACAACATTATCTTTTGGAGTAAAAAACATGCCATATATTTTGTTATTATGTACAAAACTATCTGATTAATTAAAGAAAAAAACCAGCATCCCAATACTTCTAGGTCTTCTCGAATACTACCTACTTCTTCTCCTTCTCTAAATCCATGTGGCTCGTATTTTGATTTTAATGAATTTGTCTATTCCATTTAACATCTTTTCCACACACTAATTCGGCGAATCAGAGAAAAGCAGAATAGCCTTGGGAATCTAGTGGAGGTAGATTTGGCTGCCAAAAGTGGCGGAGACTAAATTCCATCCAAATCCTCTTTTTTGAAGAATTTACGTGACCTTGCCCAAAGGTTTTTCTTTACCCATCTCAGAGGTTGAATTTATTAGTTTAACCATCAAGCGATCCAAAGCAAAAAGTTCAATATAGGTTTACCCATATTTTTTGTAAAAATTATTTATTTATTATATCTATTCAGGTCACATGGGGCATTTTTAGTGTCTGACAACTTGACCCTTTCCTCAGGATTTGAAATCAAGTCTTCAGTTTTGTCCTGCCGAAGATTTGCAACCCACATTCTACTCTGTCAATGTATATCAAGATATCATTTCCTACTCTACCCATTCCCCCAGTCGTGGATCCATCACTGAATCGTTATGTATGTTTTTAGGCCTATCGTATTGTTGGATTTTTATAGCCGTTTCGACTAAATACATAGGCCAATGATACAAGGCAAATTAATTCATAACTACTAAACTTGTAAATCTATTTTTCCAATCGAATTCCCACACACATGTTTCTCTTTCTTTCCGGTTCACTTGATTTTCATGTGATTATGATCTGAAATCTGTTGTTGTTTTTATCATTATACTTACCTCTTTGCTCTTATTATTGGCTTTTGTTGTTGTTGCCTTTGTGGTTATTGGTGTTGTTGTGGTAGATAAATTATTTTAGACTAAGTAAGTACCCTGACTATAGAATTTGTGGAAATCTGGAAATGGAAATATGTAGTATGGTAGGTAAGGTAGATCAACACAGAAATTTTCCCATTCCCTCAATCATCAGGAGAATAGCTATACAAGTGATCATATTATAGGTAACCCATAAACAATACACCACAAGACACAATGATAAATACTGACTTCTTGTCGTTGCAAGCCGGCAGCTCGGATATTACAAGTGGTAATTCTGTCTAATTACACCGCTAACAGCGGGTAGACAGAGCTTGGGGAAAGGCAGACTTTTCACTTTGTCAGCACGCGATCAATAACAGAATACATAGAGCTACCTTAGTGGTAGAGAATTTAGATAGCAATGAATGAGAGGTGAGGAGGGGGTGGGAGACCTGGGTGAGATGGAGAGTGGAGTGGTGAGAGTGAAATAAGGAGGAAGATAGGTATAGGTATCTTACATGGCGAAACAGTACTATTGTTTGGATTTACATGACCTACATCTTTGGTTAGAAATTGCTCCCGGTTTTAGGATACGGAACGGTTTCATCTCCGCTACAGATATTTGCCTTTGAAATCTAGCTGGAAACCCGAAGAATTTAGACATGGGGGAACTAAGTTTAAATCTAAAACTTTACAAAGAAAATCCGTTGTTTGCTATACATAAAAGTGAGATTTTTTTTTTTTGTAGACACGGACTTAATGGTAGACGAGGATGAAATAATAAATAAGTAGTGTAGGTAATACATATATTTATATTCGTTGAGAACGGAACTGTAATTTTATTGGAACTTGAAAAAAACAAATGGGAACAACTCAATGTGTTAACATAGGGAAAATACTTGAAATCATTTCCCCTCATTTCATGACGTAAACGGTTATGACGTCATATTGAACGAAGACAGAAGACGAGAAATCTCATATTCACCCCCTCTGTCGTCCTCTCTACCGTAACTTTTCTAGTCGACTTTCCGCTTTAACCTTACTAGGTTAATTGAGTTGTCTTGATTTCCCTACCCGAGTGGATGCTCGTTCAGATTCTTTTGGGTTCACTCGATTACTAGCTGACGACCCAAGTCGTGAGGTACACCTACATAGAGTTAGATTCGTTATAAACTAAATTTAGGTAATACAGGCGTACTCAAATATTTGTCACAGACCAATTAAAGGGTCTTAAGTTCCTTTGGTTAAGAATCGAAGACTTCGCATCGAGGTCGTTCGTAAATGATGCAGTGTGATTTTGTCCAGATGGTCCAGTCAACGATGCATTTCGTGCGATGGTGACCAATTCAGTGTATAGCCTGGTCAAATAACTGGCAACCCTTGATGCGTTGGAACGGGCCGATATGATGCTCAATGCCAATCTGACACAAGAATCAATCGGTAGACTTACTCAATACTCATTCCTAAAAGGTCGTGTCAATACATAAGGGATCCTTACGAATGCATACGACAAATAATCCCTACCTGCAAGTTTCGTATTATCTAAGTAAGTTAAGAATGGCGTTATATCCATCATCTACGAATACCTACATTAGCAGTGACGTTTCATGGTTGATTAGCTGTACACTACGACTAACCTGGTTTGGTAAATACCTAATCTGTCGAGTTGCTTACGTTTGAAGATCCCACTAACTATTAATAAGTACTTTGTTTCGGTCACAATATCTATGAAAGTTTGTACTCTTCGGGTTAACGGGTGCAAATATTGCTAATCATGTAGTTGAATCGCACTGAGTTAATCGTATTGTGAACCTCGTACCCCGTAGACTTGGAGGTGCATCAGTAGAACGGCAGTTATTATCATGCAAGATCACGCAGATACGATCCATTAATAGTGATCAGGCGTAGATCAGAGATGCTCTGTTTCATGTATTCTGATATAGCGGAATTTAGCACAAGACTCAGTGTTCAGATCTAAAGCGATCGTAGAAAGCGGGGTGTAATGATGACTGGAGTATTCGAAAACTAAGGGTTAAATTCATGTTCAAATCATAATAATCGAACACTATAGCACCGCCGTGACATTCCCATCACTATTTGCAGATGATGACGAGGATATTGATTTGGTATCAGTTTTGCGTAACAAGAACGGTGACGTCAATAGAGTATTGGTACACGGACGTCATCCGTATCTACGACCACTGATTACGAACTGATGAACTTCATGATACTAATGGTGGGGAGGGAGGGGGAGAGCATCTCCTGTTGCTAATAGGGTAGTTGAGTGGAGGAGGGTGGGGGGGGGGTATTCCTCTAGAGGTATGAGTAGGCTAGTGAGGAGGGGAGGGAGGAATTTTCTAGAGGGATGCGTGGAGGGAAGTTGGGGAGAGTGAAAGAGGGTGGAGAGGGGAAAAGGAGGGGGAGGAGTCTTCTCCAGAAGTGATTGAGTAGTTAGCGGGGATTCTTCTAGAGAAGGATGAGAAGGGAGGGATGGGAGAGGAGAGATCATCTTACAGGATGAGTTAAAGGGAGGAGGGAGTCTTCGCTAGAGTGGGAGGTAAATGAGTGAGTTCAAAACGAGTTAGTGGGGGGAAAGAAGGAAGAGGGGATGAGTCTAATCTCTCCGAGTTTGTATCCATAGCTATACTTTGACTAGACTGCGGTACTTGATGACGTCAATGTTAAGGTTCCGTACACACTCTCTTAAGGAGCGTCCACACTACTCAGTCCCAAATTGAGGGCGCTGCCTTTGTAATTTTTAAAATGTCAATTTTGAAAAAACTAAAAAAAAAGTTTCAGAACTTTCTCCCTCCTCCCATCTATGACATTATTTCGGTAAATATTAATCCACTGGATTAAAAAAAGACAGAAAACCAGAGAGAGAGAAGAGAGAGAGAGGGAGGGGGAGAGATAGAGAGAGACAGATTGATAAGGAGAAAGAGGAAAGAGAGAGAGAATGATAAAGAGAGGCAAGTTGACTGAGAGTATAGTGGAACCTATTGGAAGGAGGGAGATAAAAGAGCAATGGGACAAGAAAGATAGGTAGATAGAGAGGGAGAAAGAAAGAAGGGGAGTGAGAGAAGGAAAGGGAGTGAAGAGAGGTACCATTGTG
>NW_007379763.1:0-938 GCF_000475195.1 Diaphorina citri | reverse complement strand
CGAAAAAATAACTGTAAAAGGTCTAAAATTCAATTTTTATTTTCCGTTCTAATGAAAGAGTTCAAATATGTGTGACGTTAAACTTTACGCAGTTGTTTTTTTCGTCCGTTAGGTAGCGCCACTATGCAAGCGCACTTGCGGAGGAGCAGAAAGAACTGCGCAGAAACGTATGCGCACAGGTTCTAATGAAAGAGTTCAAATATGTGTGACGTTAAACTTTACGCAGTTGTTTTTTTCGTCCGTTAGGTAGCGCCACTATGCAAGCGCGCTAACGGAGGAGCGTTTTCCGTTCTAATGAAAGAGTTCAAATATGTGTGACGTTAGACTTTACGCAGTTGTTTTTTTCGTCCGTTAGGTAGCGCCACTATGCTAGCGCGCTAACGGAGGAGCGGAAAGAACTGCGCAGAAACTTATGCGCACAAACACATTAATGCGTTGCCTGCGAGGGAGCTTTGCTCGGGACATTTGATGTAACGTCATCGCCTACGGGAGCGTAGGCCGTGACGTCAAAGTTCACGATTTACCGGTATTTTTTAAATCGATTTATCTCGGGATCTAGAAGTCGAAGAAGAAAAAGAAAAATTCCGTTTGTACTCATTTTTCCTGCTCTATGACTTTGAAACATCACCCAAGTAGGCGCAACTGATCTATTGATAATATAGGTATACAGTTTTTCCCATCCTCCTTTTCTTATGGTCTACTTGCATCACCCAAGTAGGCGCAACTGATCTATTGATAATATAGGTATTCAGTTTTTCCCATCCTCCTTTTCTTATGGTCTACTTGCTAATTACACTTGTAGCTAATAGCTATATATGTTTTGTTTGAAACTGTACCCATGTCTATGAGCTACAATATACCTTTCTTGCCTATGGTTTTCGTCTGAGCTTCAAGTTTCACATGTACCCATACCGGATTTGTCATGCTTTTCAAATGAT
>NW_007379762.1:17706-40051 GCF_000475195.1 Diaphorina citri | reverse complement strand
GTTAAGGTGTTCTTAATTGTCAACCTCCGATGTTTGCCAAAAACCATTGAGAAAAATCACAGCACCATCAGACTCTATATCAGACCAGAAGGATAAAATTCCATACCTCGGCTGGGATTGAACCCACGTCCTCCTGTTTACCAGGCGAGCGCCTTGACCACTACACCACCGAGGCAGGCCGAATATAGAGTTGAAATAATCGAGGTTCTACTGTATATGGTTACTACGCCAACCAACTGCCCAGTCCCAGTATATCTAATGACAATCTGTCAGCTATACGATGACAATCAACTGACTGCCACTGATCCGATTTTTCTCACACCGATCTTGGAGCGAGATCATAATTATATCACTTGTCTGTGGATTTTATTAGCCAGGCCATATCCATGTGGATAAATTAGACACAGCATATCAGCCAGAGGAATTAGCCCGTTGTGGTCAGGAAACATAGTTAAAAATATTGGACCGATTGCAATACTTTCATTAGGTACTTATAGCTCGCTATACTGTAGTAATAAAAAGTAAAAATAAATAAAAAGAGGTTTGATAGAGGGAACTGTAACTGGCAAGGTCTTATCGTCCCGAAATCGAAGAGAGAAGGAGGGATAGGATAAGAGAAAGCCAGCCGTTCCGAGAACGAACATTGTCCCATCAGGATAAAATCCGCCCCGGGCTGGACTTGCACCCGCGGCCTAGCGCTTACAAGGCAGACGCGCTACCTAAGCTAACTAGGCTGGCTGTGCTTGAGATAACAAAGCAACTTTTTCGTTAGCAAACCGGCTCAGCGAAAGCAGCCATTCCGAGAGCTAACCTTATCTAAGACCGGTTATTCACAATCAGGTTTCAGGTAGGTACACCTGTCAGGTCTACCTGATAGAGAATGGTAGGTCGGCTCACCGAGCGAAAATTTAACTTAGCGCTTACAAGGCAGACGCGCTATCAACCAAGCTAACTAGGCTGGTCATGGCAATGAAACAACTGCTGCATTAGACGCTTGTGGTCTGTGTCGTAGCATGCCCATCTCGTAGTATGCCCCTCATCAGATGGGCGATATGAAACAATGTTTCTGATTAAAATTTTACTGGGTGGCATTAGTTTTCTCCGTTAACGCAACGGGTTAAGGTTAGACTTACTTTTTTTTGGACACTCGTTGCTATCTTGAAAGCCCAGAAGAGGTTAGGTCGTAGAACAGCCGCGGTAGACAGTAATAGCGTGCCTTTGCCCACTCGGTCACAGAGGCGGGAACACTTTTTTTTTCAAATACTTTATTTTTATAAGATCAGTCATACATACGTACATTACATACATACATATCCTAAGTCGTTCTGTTTGGTGGAACAGGTCGACTATTCACAAAACCTCTCCACCAAGTTCTATCATTAAATTTTTGTTGGTTTTCAATGAGACTGGGATTTTGATTTCTTTTGATGATATCTTTGTTGATTTGATCATTCCATCTCAGTCGTGGTCTACCTTGCTTTCTGGTTCCTTCTATATTCATTTGGAAGTATTTTTTAGGCAATCTATTCTCATCCATCCTTCTTACATGTCCATACCATTTCAGCCTTGTTCTCTCCACAGTATTAATAGTACACAGAAGAAAGACGGAAGAACACGCGAAGACCGAAGGACCGAAGGGTTAAGGACCTTAACCCTTCGGTCCTTCGGACCAGTGGCGTAGCGTGTATGTATGGCGTGTAAGGCGGCCATACAACTCAAAAGTTCACTCTAATGCCCATAAATATTAATGGCATGTACTGTGATGGGACTTGGTAGACCTGTGCTTGAGCCCAACACGCCCTACACTTGAATTTAGACCACGCTACGCCACTGACAATCAGGTTTCAGGTAGGTACACCTGTCAGGTCTACCTGATAGAGAATGGTCGGCCTAGGTCGGCTCACCGAGCGAAAATTTAACCCGCGGCCTAGCGCTTACAAGGCAGACGCGCTATCAACCAAACTAACTAGCCTGGTCATGGCAATGAAACAACTGCTACATCAGACGCTTGTGGTCTGTGTCGTAGCATGCCCAACTCGTAGTATGCCCCTCATCAGATGGGCGAGATGAAACAAAGTTTCTGATTAAAATTGTACTGGGTGGCATTGGTTTTCTCCGTTAACGCAAGGGGTTAAGCCGTTAAGGTGTTCTTAATTGTCAACCTCCGATGTTTGCCAAAAACCATTGAGAAAAATCACAGCACCATCAGACTCTATATCAGACCAGAATATATCAGACTATATCTCAGACCAGAGTATCTCAGACCGGCACCGGCAGCAGGTTGAACAAATATTGTTAATTATGATTCCAGAGCCGATGCCAAATGACCCGATGGGATGTCCACTATGTCCACTAGAACCGTGTCCACTAGAACAGAGGTTCCCAATCTGTGGTACGCGTACCACTAGTGGTACGCGGAAGCACTTCAGAGCCGATGCCAAATGACCCGATGGGATGTCCACTATGTCCACTAGAACCGTGTCCACTAGAACAGAGGTTCCCAATCTGTGGTACACGTACCACTAGTGGTACGCGGAAGCACTTCTGTGCCCTAAATCACCAAAGTATGGAAAAGTATCTTACAAGTGTAATAGCCAATGGAAAAGCAGAATTTTGAATTTGGACGAATCATATTTGTGGTACGCGAAGAGATTTTTGAAAACCCAGATCCAATTTCTATGATTTGTCTCCTTAAATGCGAAAAACAAATCTGGCAACCCTAGTTGGGAAAGTAAAAATCTACAATCAATGCACCAAAAATTGTGAGATTGTGACATCGTACTATGATTAACACAAAATTTTCGCCTGAGGCGCCAAAATTTCTTTATTTAGCCTCCAAACCACTCATAATTGATGTTTGGTGGTACGCCAAAAGAACCTTGAGGTGTCAGGAGGTACGCAGCACTCAAATGTTTGGAACCCCTGCACTAGGACAGTGTCTACTTGGATGTCCACTGTAATGTATGTCCACTAGGAAGATTAACGGTTAGGTTATTTCACTATGAATCACCCGTGGCACAATTGCTGCTGACAATGAGGATCGGATCAGTCGTGGTGCTCCGCCAGAGTCCGCCAAGAGGGGAAAATCGGTGGGAACGTCAAGCAACTTTCCTAAAGCCCCCCACGTACGCTTGAACTGCCTTCAGTGTAATTTAATTTGAAGAGATGGTACTTGTGCAGAAGTCACGTCAGTGGAAGATTGCTACGTCTTCCTTCTCTCTTCGATTTCGGGACGATAAGACCATAGCAGTTACAGTTCCCTCTATCAAACCTCTTAAAAAAAAAAAAAAAAAATATCCTACTTTTCGAATTCAGGACCATATGACCTCTGTTGTTATTGTTCCCTCTATCAAATTTCAAGCTATCTTGCTATACTCAAGCAAGAAAGAACTAAAATTCCAGAGGCTTTCCAGATCTAGAACTACACTGAGTCACTGAGAAACAAATTAGTGATAGGATGCCACAAGTTTAGGGTGGAAGAGCTCTATTATTGGGTTACTTCCCCTGATTTAGGCTGTTGGAATGCTATATTATAGTGTTGAGCTTCCCGATATTAGAGTTCAATATTAGGGTGCCGGAACCCAGTCACCCGATTGGGCTGCCGGCACCCTAGTTTTTTTCTCAGTATACAGTTTGACTTGACTCAACTGCAAATCGGACATAATCGAAAGTAGAAAATATGCCCGGCACCCGAGTCATCCGACCACCAGTGACCGTTGCGTAACACAAGTGATCACCGAATGTGCAGCCACAAGATAGTAATCGGTTGAAATAAATTTGTAGAAAAAAATTCCACGAGAAAAAAAAATTAAAAACAGAAGACCGAAAAATAGGTATACCTAAAAAACTGATTACACAAAATTCAACTGATTGGCCATAAGGAGTGCGAAAATTAGCTGACTGACCTCCAGGCATTATGCAAAACAGCGGTTTACATCGTTTGGTGAAAGAAAATTTCAGAAAAGTCGTACCATTTTCCAGTAGTACAGGAATCGTACTCCTTATTGCCAATCAGTTGAGTTTTATGATCCCGAAAATGGTTTTTCCTGTACTACTGGAAAATGGTACGACTTTTCCAAAATTTTCTTTCACCAAACGATGTAAACCGCTGTTTCGCATATTGCCTGGAGGTCAGTCAGCTAGTTTTCTTATTCCTTATTGCCAATCAGTTGAGTTTTATGATCCCGAAAATGGTTTTTCCTGTACTACTGGAAAATGGTACGACTTTTCCAAAATTTTCTTTCACCAAACGATGTAAACCGCTGTTTCGCATATTGCCTGGAGGTCAGTCAGCTAGTTTTCTTATTCCTTATTGCCAATCAGTTGAGTTTTATGATCCCGAAAGTGGTTTTTCCTGTACTACTGGAAAATGGTACGACTTTTCCAAAATTTTCTTTCACCAAACGATGTAAACCGCTGTTTCGCATATTGCCTGGAGGTCAGTCAGCTAGTTTTCTTATTCCTTATTGCCAATCAGTTGAGTTTTATGATCCCGAAAGTGGTTTTTCCTGTACTACTGGAAAATGGTACGACTTTTCCAAAATTTTCTTTCACCAAACGATGTAAACCGCTGTTTCGCATATTGCCTGGAGGTCAGTCAGCTAGTTTTCTTATTCCTTATTGCCAATCAGTTGAGTTTTATGATCCCGAAAGTGGTTTTTTCGTACCATTTTCCAGTAGTACAGGAAAAACCACTTTCGGGATCATAAAACTCAACTGATTGGCAATAAGGAATAAGAAAACTAGCTGACTGACCTCCAGGCAATATGCGAAACAGCGGTTTACATCGTTTGGTGAAAGAAAATTTCGGAAAAGTCGTACCATTTTCCAGTAGTACAGGAAAAACCACTTTCGGGATCATAAAACTCAACTGATTGGCAATAAGGAATAAGAAAACTAGCTGACTGACCTCCAGGCAATATGCGAAACAGCGGTTTACATCGTTTGGTGAAAGAAACTTTCGGAAAAGTCGTACCATTTTCCAGTAGTACAGGAAAAACCACTTTCGGGATCATAAAACTCAACTGATTGGCAATAAGGAATACGAAAATTAGCTGACTGACCTCCAGGCAATGTGCAAAACAGCGGTTTACATCGTTTGGTGAAAGAAAATTTCGGAAAAGTCGTACCATTTTCCAGTAGTACAGGAATCGTACTCCTTATTGCCAATCAGTTGAGTTTTATGATCCCGAAAGTGGTTTTTCCTGTACTACTGGAAAATGGTACGACTTTTCCGAAATTTTCTTTCGCCAAAAGATGTAAACCGCCGTTTTGCATATTGCCTTTTGGTCAGTCAGCTAATTTTCGCACTCCTTATGGCCAATCAGTTGAATTTTGTGTAATCAGTTTTTTAGGTATACCCCAAAAAAATCTACCACTTCCACATAACTCACTCGTAAATAATCTTCTTACTTTCTATTACCTTTACGTATAGGGAACCTATACAAGGTAATGAGAAAGTATTGCAATTTTATTGGTCCAAATTTTTTGAAGAGGTTTGATAGAGGGAACTGTAGAGGTGTTATTGTAATGAAAAATGGAAGAGAGAAGTAAGACGAGATATTAGGAGAAAGCCAGCCGTTCCGAGAACGAACCTTATCTGTTTAGGATAAAGTTTGTCTCGGGCGAGAATCGAACTGTATGTCAGAGGACACCGTTTGCACGGTCAAACAAAAGACTTGGATGCCATATTGCTTACCTAATACAAAAATGGCTTAACATGTATGATAATACAAAAATGGCTTAACATGTATGATAATACAAAAATGGCTTAACATGTATATGATATACAAATCTCGCAAGTTTTAAGTCCATCTTCCCAGATTGACCCAAACACAGAGCTCTCAATTTAAATAAATGAAAAACATGTTTCTAATCGCCTGAAATTAGAGGTTTCGATTCTGAGACAACGCACATTTTTCAAACAGTGTGCTACCAGGGGTACCAGGTACCTAGAGGTAGTTGTCCACATATTTTCTCAAAAATTCTCAAAGATTAGTTCACAAATCACAAATATTCACAGCATATATATTTTTACAACGTCCCAAATTTCCTCAAAGATTAATTCACAGAAGACATTCACAGACATAGGTATTTTTAGAAATTCCCCAAGATTACTTCACAAATATTTCACAGTGCTACCTACAGAGGCAGCGATTCCCATCTCAAATCTCATATGCAAGGAAGAAATCTGCTAGAGGCCAGTTTTAAGTCTGATTATCAGTGATCAGACTATCTGAGGCATAATTAATCTCCCAAAGTAAAAAAGGAATTAACATGTAAACAGACTTTTTTTTCTTCTTTTTTTTTAAATCTTCTCTTCATTTTGTAAAAAGTTCTTTTTGTATACAGGATGGGCTCTGTTGTGGAACTTGTGGCGCATTTTCAGTGTAATTTATTTGAGAGTGTGACCACATAATAATGGAGCTCTAAGGGTTAGGTGGTAGAGAACGCCTCCGGCGTTAACCTCACCTAGTGGTTATGGTTACCTTCCACTCAAGAGTCTATTATTATTATTGTCAAGTTGTTTAGATCTTGTTCGTCCAGTACCTAGTCACTGCAACTGCTTTGTCGTTTGCGACTTGCAGATCTTCCATGGTGCAAGTTTCAGGGATGTCAGGACTCGGAAAGTAAGTAAGAGGAAGATCGACTTGAATTTTCAGTACAGTCTTGCGATCAACTTACTAACTCCAACTGTACCATTCCTGCTCCGTCCTCACACTCAATCAATCTCAACTTACTAACTCTGAAAGACTTGACTCTGAATTTGGTCCACAAGTTTGGAGCTTTGGAGCAATCGGGTGTGTAAGATGATATTGCCAGGTTCAAACACTGCTGGGTGTGCTGGTCGCAATCGACTTGAAATCAATCCGCGATCGACCAGTTGGGCAGCCCTGATCGATAAAACGAGCAGTGACCAGTGTTATTATAGGGTTAGGTTAAACGCAAAAAGGAGTTTTCACAATTAGAGCAGTGATTAATGTTATTTTAGAGTTAAACACAAAAAGGAGCTTTCTTTTCCACTGTCGTGGCTTCTGCATAGTTACCGAAGAGATTGCTTACATTTATTCCGTGTCCTCTCATCAGATATTTCTCCTCCAGAAGTTGGGGACGTAGGTTGCTTTCTCATTCGCCTCAAGAAGGAACACGTTCCCTTCTTTTGATAGAGGGAACTGTAACAATGGAGGTGTTATTGTATCGAAATCGAACAGAGGACAGGATAGGAGAAAGCCAATCGTTCCTAGAACGAGCCGTATCTGCTTAGGATAAAGTTCGGCCTAGACGGAAATCAAACTCGCAGCCTAGGCTGGTATGCGTTATGCAGCGTCTGTACTGTAGACTCTACATCACTATGTTCAGTTGGTCAGGTGATCGACATCGGAAATCAATCGATTCCATAATAATGATACAAACCAATCAAAATTTATTCGAGAGAAAAAACAACTAAATTGATTGATTGTTGTTTTATCTTGGACTGCGAGATCTAATGAATTGCCTTTGTCTATTAGTATAGCAGATATTGTTATCTTTCTTCTGAGTTAAGTATTTTTATTATTTCTATAAGTAAGATCAAAAATTGAGCAGGAAAAAAAAATCTCTGAGACTAAAATTGAAAGTTCAAACCGCTGGGAACGATATGCTATACGTTATGGAACTAATGCCACCAGGAACGGAACGAGAGGACTTGGAGGGTTTGCAGAAGTCCTGTGCTGCGCTGAGTTTACTACTTTACAGTCTAATCGTGTGTCCATACATAGTCGGTCGACGAGGTGAATCTATGAGGCAGTGTGGACGGTTCAGTCGACATCTATCGATGTCCGGTCGATCATGTGTGGACAGTGGACACACATTTCGGCTCTAAAGAGAATGAAGCGGAGAGCATAGCGCATAGAGTAGCTAGAGGAAAGCGATGAGTTTAAGCCGCATATAGAGCAGAAAGTTCTACGCGCTATGTACCACTCAGAATTGAGTCTACAGCTTCTTCTACCCTCTGATCAGGATATCTTGATAACAATAACAATAGTGCTTATTTATACTGCTCGCATAGGACTGAAAAGTCCCTTTACTAATAATAATAATAGTGCTTATTTATACTGCTCGCATAGGACTGAAAAGTCCCTTTACTCCAGCAGTAGGCTACTACTATTATTGTGGTCAAATTCTCAAATTATGTTGAGGATAAAATTCCATACCTCGGCTGGGATTGAACCCACGCCCTCCTGTTTACCAGGCGAGTGCCTTGACCACTACACCACCGAGGCAGGTATGATCAGGCAACAGTGTCGACACTTTTTTTGCCATTCCTCCAAAATCCTTTGATCTCAACTATTTCATGCCGGTTCTGTCCAACTAACTGTCCTTGAATAAGTTGAATGCTACTGGATGCCAGTGATGTTTACCACGAGGCCAATAGCTGACAGGGTCTCCACTCCAAATTTTTAAAAATCACTAGATTCGAGGAAAATAAATCACTAGATTTTCACCTGAAATCACTAAATCACTAGATTTGCCAAGAATTCACTAAATTTAGTGAAAAATCACTAAGTCTGGAGACACTGTCATAGCTGAACTCTCTACTGGCCTCTTCTAATCCAGCCATAATGAAAACGGGTCTCCCGTTTCTCGTACCTTCGTGCCTGCAGCGCAGAAACGTATGCGCACAAACACATTAATGCGTTGCCTGCAAGGGAGCTTTGCTCGGGACATTTTATGTGACGTCATCGTGTACGGGAGCGTATGCCGTGACGTCAAAGTTCATAATTTACCGGTATATTTTAAATCGATTTATCTCGGGAAAAGTCGTAAGAAAAGAAAAATTCCGTTTGTCCTCATTTTTCCTGCTCTATGACTTTGAAACATCACCCAAGTAAGCGCAACTGATCTATTGGTTGATTTCAAACTTCTAACTTGCATGCTTCTACCTTTCTTGAGATGCGCAAAAGTCGGTGATCCTGTCTACAACTCATATCGTTCGAAAATGTCTCAATATTGAATGAATGGCTTCCTATATGCATATTGTTGCTATGTATATATTTGTATTTACCTCAATAAAGAGAGATATTCTAATAATCCTGAATCCTGGAGTAAAACCTAAACCAATATCGGAAAAATCCTACAATGCTGCAGTGAGCACCAAAGTTGTGATATAATAACACAAAGAAACTGCATTTATTTTATTTTTTATTTTAAACCCAAACCAAATTTAAACTCAGTGATCCCGGCCCTCAGAGGACCGAAAGGCCTGACAGACTCTGGTATCTGGCGACTGATTCAGATCATTGGTCCCACGCTGACCCCCCTAGGACACTCGTTAACTTATCAGTTGGTCAGTCTGATCCGTTGTGACAGACAGAACCTTGCAGGACCGTGGGTACAAGGTTTGAGAACCTCGGATACTTTAATGAGAGAAGACTTCATTAAGATATTTAAGAGTCGTTGCCAAAGATATTGCTGGTAAACTATCAGATTTGGAGGCCGCCGCGCTGGATTGAAATGGCCGCGAGCACATTTGGCGTTCACAATATCCAATGATTACCAGATAGCAACAGTTGCCTGGAAATGTGGTTCGTGCTGATCAATCAACAACTTTCAGTCCCGAACTCTGAAACCGAGAGCAACCCTGAAACGAAAAGACATTCAGTTGAAGGTGTATAAACAACATCGGGAAAGAATGAAGATCTACTAGCAAATAATAATAATAATAGACTCTTGAGTGGAAGACAACCACTAGGCGAGGTTAACGCCCTGGGCGTTCTCTACCACCCGTTAACTTATCAGTTGGTCAGTCTGATCCGTTGTGACAGACAGAACCTTGCAGGACCGTGGGTACAAGGTTTGAGAACCTCGGAGATATACTTTAATGAGAGAAGACTTCATTAAGATATTTAAGAGTCGTTGCCAAAGATATTGCTGGTAAACTATCAGATTTGGAGGCCGCCGCGCTGGATTGAAATGGCCGCGAGCACATTTGGCGTTCACAATATCCAATGATTACTAGATAGCAACAGTTGCCTGGAAATGTGGTTCGTGCTGATCAATCAACAACTTTCAGTCCCGAACTCTGGAACCGAGAGCAACCCTGAAACAAAAAGACATTCAGTTAAAGGTGTATAAACAACATCGGGAAAGAATGAAGATCTACTAGCAAAAGAGGAAGGAACAGAATAGAAACAGGAGATAAATCATTTATACATTAATTTGTTGGTTCCCGTGGTCCAGAGTTGGCAAAATTCGTTTTAAAAAAAGTGTATAAACTGACCAGTTAACCACTGGAAACATGACCACTGCTCTAATAGACTGAATGGAACAGTGGCCACTTTGTCAGTGGTCAGTTTGGAAAATACACCTTAGCAAAACCAAGAAAAAATAGTCGATAGACTTTGGACTTTGATTTGGAATCTTTGGAGTTACGAACATCAGTAGCAAACACCAATAAATTGATTTTTTACACCCAGTGCAAAGTTGATATTGAAAGCTCAAAAAAAATTCAATAGTCAACCTTTCTGTAGAAATAATTACTTTTCGCTGATTTAACCTCGAGCCCCAACTTTATCTTTATTTCATTTCAGAATATTTATACTTATTTTAATTTTCTCAAGTATATTGGAAAAATCCTACAATGCTGCAGTGAGCACCAAAGTTGTGATATAATAACACAAAGAAACTGCATTTATTTTATTTTAAATCTACCTAACTAAAGAGCTGATATTGCTGATATGTTTCCTAATGTTGTTGCAGAGAAACTAGTGGCCACAGCAGCAGGGGCAGGAACAGGAGGAGGCAAGGTGAATGATAACTTATCTGATAACACTGATGATGATACTGATAACACAGACGATGATGATGATGAGGGAGATGATACAGAAGAGCAGGGAGTGGAGGGAAGCGCAGATCAGCCTCTGGATTTCTAAACTCGTCTCGTTGTAGAGGTAAGGTAAACTGAATGGGTAAAACGCAGAACAGACCAAGTCCAAAAATCGACTTTTTGAGTACCTACCTATTGTATATTGTTGGAAAGAGCGCGAAAAGATCGATCTATTGGTTGCTAACTTCACAGAGTTGTATTTTCAAAAAGAGCGCGAAAAAAACCATCTATTGGTTGCTACCTTCACTTTAGTGTTGTATTTTAAATAATAAAAAAGAGCAAAAACATAATAGCTATCTCTGTTTAAAAATTGGCTTTTTATTTATTATGGGACTGGTTGCTCCTCTCCCAAGAGAGTATGCAATTAACACTGCGACCTCTGTAGATCTATTGTGATCAGTATTTTTTCCCCTGCCCAAGCTGCTATACCCTGGCCTTGATGGAACCTAGAAGTACCCTCATTGGTATATTTCAACCTCCCCAGTTTCTCTAAAATTCACCTGTAGCACCTCTAAAGAGTCTGCACACTCAGGTTTATTCCAGAGAAAATCTGTGAGTTCATCTACTATCCCATTAAGAGGATACCAAGAGGTGCCTAGGCCAGAGAGCTACTTGGGGCCCCCGAACTGAAGGGGTCTAATGAGGGATGAGGGGTTTGATAGGTCTGTTATCCCAAGGCCTTGATGTAACCTAGAAGTACCCTCACTGGTATATTTCAACCTCCCCAGTTTCTCTAAAATTCACCTGTAGCACCTCTAAAGAGTCCGCACACTCAGGTTTATTCCAGAGAAAATCTGTGAGTTCATCTACTATCCCATTAAGAGGATACCAAGAGGTGTCATCGAGGCCAGAGAGCTAGTTCAGGGCCCCTAAATCGTAGGGGTCTGATGAGGGATATTCAGGTACATAATTATGTCGTTGTACCCTACTTCCTGAGACGGACTTGACCATAGTCCCATTCAGGTACCCTCAAAAGAGCCAGTGTTATTGTCTCTGGCTTGACAGGGCTGGTTTTGTCTCAGTTTTACGTCCTCCAGCGAGACCAGGTCTCAATCCAAGGATTGGTTGGCAACTCTTCTCCATGCTTCTCTGTCTTGGGTTAATCAGCTCACTGTAGGAATCTATTCTGTGCCAGCATACTCCATGATCTGCTCCATGAAGCTCATGCGGGGCCTTCCTCTTCCTTGTCTTCCTTCTCTTCACATAGACATAGGGATCTCAAAACGTGTAGACCTCTTTATTCATGAAATTCTTACCCAGCAATGTCTATTTGCTCTACGTTAAGCTATCACAAAGTTGATTTCTTTAAGCTCCTAGTCCTAGAGGTTACTTAAATACTTATCCATGCTTCAATGTTTATTCAGACTAGAGATTACAGTCCAGGATAAGATCTGGAGCAATACACTTGACACGCCTGCTGTACACGACCCACCAGAACACAACACATAGCACTGTAACAAAAATCTGGTGTGAACATCACACGACTTGCCTTATCCTATTGAATGATGCCTATTTGGGTGGTTTTCTACCGTACTTTTTTATACATATTTCTAGACATGGTCTTCACTTGACTGGAGTACTTTTTTTAGTACCTATAGCTAAAAACTGCCAAAAAGCGGTCAAAATACCGCAAAAGTTTCGAGTTGCATCTTTGTCATATCTGACAGCTGATGCATACCAAATTTCAAGTCTTTAGCTCTTACCGTTCTCGAGATATTTTGTTTACAGACAGACACACACATGGACCAATGGCTGAAACTTTAGATTTAAGCTCTACACATCTATCTATCTATCATCTCAATCCAAGGATTGGTTGGCAACTCTTCTCCATGCTTCTCTGTCTTGGGGATTTGGTATGTAGTTCACAAATGTGACAAGGATGCAACACAAAACGTTTGGTTGAGATGGTTGCTGCGGTTGGCGGTATTTTGACCGCATTTTGGCGGTTTTTGACCGTTTTTTGGCGGTTTTCAGCTAGAGGGACAAAACGGTTAGAGATATTGTAAAAGTTAGGGTAAAAGAACACTCAAACAAGCATCATTCAATAGGATAAGAAAAGTCGTGTGATGTTCACACCTGATTTTTTTTAATTAGGACTGATGATTATTTATTTTATCATAGATTAGGTAGGTAATCAGCTCACTGTAGGAATCTATTCTGTGCCAGCATACTCCATGATCTGCTCCATGAAGCTCATGCGGGGCCTTCCTCTTCCTTCTCTTCACATAGACATAGGGATCTCAAAACGTGATTTGTCACTAAAAACTAACCATCGGAAATTTTGCCCGAATACACGAGTACTTTCCTTCCTATAGGATAAGGAAAGTAACAAGCACTAGACCACAACAGAAATCCTAGCGCTAGAACACAACTCCTACCACTACACCATTATAGCACCGTTCGCAAAGATCTTATCAAAGGATCAGGTCGGCTACACCCCTCCCCCCTAGTCCTAATCCAGATCCTGCATGTACAATCCTGCCAGTCCTGCCACTTACAGTCAATCACTTGACTACACAACCGTGTGGTTGGAAACTGTCGATAAAGTTGACAAGCAGACTAGACGCTGCGATCCAGGCCATCGAACTTGGCGATATCAAGAGCCCCATATAATCACCCATTCAATTCAAAGCAATTGGAAACTATAATATATACGATATCGATAACGATACGGCTAGAGGAAAACAATGCATTCATTAGTACTTAAAGAGTTACAGCTCGAACACTATTGTAAAAGTTAGGGTAAAAGAACACTCAAATAAGCATCATTCAATAGGATAAGAAAAGTCGTGTGATGTTCACACCAGATTTTTTAATTAGGACTGATGATTATTTATTTTATCATAGATTAGGTGATTCGGTGCGATTCGCTCACCAAGGACCAAGGATTGTCCGAAATCATCGCGACAAAGAATTCCTCTCAGATGGCAAGGTCTTCCCTTCACCTAGGAGTTCACTTGTCCTAAGAACCAAACAGTATCAATGTCTAAGCATTTCATCAACAGGACCTAGATAGATAACCTCACTGACCAATTCATCATCTTCCTCACAGCTCACACTAACCCTTAAGGGCCGAGCTATTCTTTCTCCATTGATACTATGTAGAATTTTAGATAATTATACAGAAAAACTAAATCTTGCTGAAATTTAACCGCTTCTAACTCCGGACCGGTACTGAGTAACTATGTCAAATAATATCGAAAACAGTAGGAAATTTTGTTCTCTAACTAATAGTCAAATCCCCGATGCACTCTGACGTGGAGCGACTGAGATATCAGCGAAATAGGGAGAAGGGTTTGGTCAAGTTTGGTGAGACTTTTTTTCCAGAGGTTTGACAGAGGAAACTGTAACTGCTAAGGTCTTATCGTCCCGAAGTCGAAGAGAGAAGGAAGACATGATAGGAGAAAGAAAGTTAAAAACTAACCATCGGAAATTTTGCCCGAATACACGAGTACTTTCCTTCCTATAGGATAAGGAAAGTAACAAGCACTAGACCACAACTCCTAGCGCTAGAACACAAGTCCTACCACCACACCATTATAGCACCGTTCGCAAAGATCTTATCAAAGGATCAGGTCGGCCACACCCCTCCCCCCTAGTCCTAATCCAGATCCTGCATGTACAATCCTGTCAGTCCTGCCACTTACAGTCAATCACTTGACTACACAACCGTGTGGTTGGAAACTGTCGATAAAGTTGACAAGCAGACTAGACGCCGAGATCCAGGCCATCGAACTTGGCGATATCAAGAGCTGTGAGAGTAGATGTCGAAGATGGCCAGTTGAGAGTGGCAGTCTTTAAAATATAATCTTGAGACTTACACGAAAATGTTCGCTCCCTGTTTCTAGAAATATCTAAATTAACATGGCGCAGTGTGAATTGAATATGAATGTACCTACGTTGGGTGATGTAAAGAACTGGAAAATATTCAAGATGAAGTTTGAAATTTATATCAATGCTATGGGAGTGAAAGAAGACAGAAAGAGTGCCATGCTTTTGTTTGGAATGGGTGAGATTGGAATTGAACTCCTGGAACCACTGAAATTGAGTAGGAATACACCCTTTTCAGATATTCCTTCTCCTGCTGAGATAATGTATAATAGACAATTAAGAAGTATTGTACCTGTGAAAAATGAATTTCTAGAACAAAGACCAGTGAATAACAATATCATCAGAAAATCTTTGGAAGTACGACAAGAGAAATCAAAAAGTTATTATGATAAATCTGCATCACATTCCCTGTCAGATTTAAAGGAAGGAGAAATGGTTATGATACAAATGGAACCAGGATCAAGGTGGGTGGATGGAGAAATCGTCAGAAAAGCTTCTCGTCCACGGTCCTATGTCATTCGAACTGCTAAGGGAGTTATTGAAAGAAACAGGAAAATGATTAAACCAAAAGTGGCGTATAGAAAGGAAGAAACAGATATGACACCAAAAAATGTCGAGTATAAATATAAATTTTATGACTCATACGTACCGAAATGTCCTGTGGTGCCTGATGATGATGAAGAAGAACAGTCGCATGGTGATAATGATGTGACATTAGAAGCAGTAGATGAAAATGTTATTTCAGATGAAGCTGAGAATGTTATTTTAGATGAAGAAAATGAGAATGTTATTTTAGATGAAGGAGATGTTGCAATAGAACGTGATCAAGAAGAAGTGTATGTTACAAGATTCGGAAGGAGGATCCATCCTCCAGAGAGATACTCACCTTAAGAGGGGAGATGTGAGAGTAGATGTCGAAGATGGCCAGTTGAGAGTGGCAGTCTTTAAAATATAATCTTGAGACTTACACGAAAATGTTCGCTCCCTGTTTCTAGAAATATCTAAATTAACATGGCGCAGTGTGAATTGAATATGAATGTACCTACGTTGGGTGATGTAAAGAACTGGAAAATATTCAAGATGAAGTGAAAGAAAGTCATTCCGAGAACGAAGATTATCCTATCAGGATGAAACCCGCTCGGGAGGGAATCGAACCCGCGGCCAAGCAAACTAGGCTGGCAGTGTGACTTGTAGGCCTCGTCGGCTCTCATGGGCTAAGGTATTTCAAATTGGAAAGGTGTACGATGGCGGTGATCAGTTCCAAAATTAAAACCAGATCACACAGACTCACAGACGCACGAAGCCGATCAACTCTCGATAAGGCAAAACTAATTTACCCGACACGAAAAAAAATCTCTTTTTTAATTAAGTGAAGAAGGAATGGCTATTATATGTGATATTGATCTTGAGACCAGTGGTGTCCAAAGCAGATGGAACAGGTGTTGCTGTTACAGATGATTTGATTCGCGTTCCGCGGTGAGTAAGACCGCGTTTCGGTGCTTGTTCAGGTCACGTTAATGGAAACTTGCTGGAATCTTTAATGCCTGATCTTACCATCAATTAAAACCAGATCACACAGACTCACAGACGCACGAAGCCGATCAACTCTCGATAAGGCAAAACTAATTTACCCGACACGAAAAAAATCTCTTTTTTAATTAAGTGAAGAAGGAATGGCTATTATATGTGATATTGATCTTGAGACCAGTGGTGTCCAAAGCAAATGGAACAGGTGTTGTTGTTACAGATGATTTGATTCGCGTTCCGCGGTGAGTAAGACCGCGTTTCGGTGCTTGTTCAGGTCACGTTTAATGGAAACTTGCTGGAATCTTTAATGCCTGATCTTACTAGAGAGAGTTTTCTTTTTCATTGTCGTGGCTTCTGAATAAAATTACCCGCGTTTCTATTGGACAAAAGGCAAAAGTTCTGACCGCCAGCTTAGTTAGCTTGGTTGGTAGTGCGTCTGCCTTGTAAGCGCTAGGCCGTGGGTTCGATTCCCGCTCGGGGCGGATTTTATTCTGGTGGGATAATGTTCGTTCTCGGAACGGCTGGCTTTCTCCTAGCCTGTCTTCCTTCTCTCTTCGATTTCGGGACGATAAGACCATAGCAGTTACAGTTCCCTCTGTCAAACTTCCTAAAAAAAAAGTTCTGACCACATCACGCTATTGAATCAAACGGAGAAGCAGTAGAAGTAGTGGTCTCTAGGCATGTAGTTATTTTCGAATTTTTTCGTGCGATGAATCTCAAATGCCCGGTCTTATCACTGAGAGCAACACAGTGTCAAGGGTTTTCTTTGGTGTCACCGTGATTTTCTGCTTTTCTGAAATTCACCAGGACAGGACAGCAGTGGTTAAACTTGACTTAAGATGAACTCTTGGATTAAACAATCTTTTCTTTTCCCCCTCATTATCATTTGTATGACTTTGTAATTTGTTACATTTCTAACTTATATTGCAATAAAAACATTTCTTATTCTTATTCTTATTCTTAGGATGACACCTGGCAATTCTAGGGCCTGTGCCTGGATTCACTCTGGAACACAGGTACCTGTCGATTGATTGATACTCGTACATTGATACAGATTGTGTGATGGTTGGGTAGATTCGTAAAAGCTTAACCCATCCTTCTAAATCTTGCTCCTTACAGCATTGAGGAGTTCCAGGGTGGCTTGGTTACTCATGTTCACGGTCAGTCTACCTAACATCTATATTCACTCTTCTTCTTATTCCTCTTCTTCTTCTTCCCCTTTCCCTTCTTCTTCCTCTTCTTCTTCCTATCCTTATTCTTTTTCCTCTTTCTCCTCATCTATCTCCTCCTCTTCTTCTTCTTCTTCTTCTTCTTCTTCTTGTTCTTCCCCTTCCTCTTCTTCTTCCCCTTCTTCTTTTACGCTCGTATATTATTCTCCTACTCTGTCACATTTCAGTTGTTGCCGGATTGTCGGGGACTTTGCGGAATTAGTCGTGTGCCATTTGGATTCAACAGATTGCGAAGGATGACACCTGGCAATTCGAGGGCCTGTGCCTGGATTCACTCTGGAACATAGGTACCTGTCGATTGATTGATACTCGTACATTAATACGGATTGTGTGATGGTTGGGTAGATTTGTAAAAGCTTAACCCATCCTTTGGGTCACCAGTAGCCTGTACACCTAAGCCTCAGAATGAGCTTTTTGGGTATGGAGTGAATGGTTAGGTAAGAGTTTGGTTAGAAACATCCAATGTCTCTGGCACCATACGGACTAGATCCTGTAATCTATTGGATCTTGCTAATCCTTTGTCCTCATTGTGAATCGATGACCTTCGTTTTTCCACGAGCAAAGAGCACGTTTTTTGAAAAGAAAAATGTGACCCCTAACCTAACCTAATTTAAAGAAAATTATTAACTGTACACGTATTAATTTAGGTCACAGGGTTTTATTTCAACATTTTTTTTTTTTTACACATTTTTACTTCTAAAACGACCAAACCAATCGAAAAATGTGCAGAAAAATATTATCGAAAACTATCGATAGTCAAGCCTCAACTATCGATAGCGTTCGATAGTCAAAATTATCGATAGTTATCGATAGTTCTCCTCCTCTAGTTCTCAGGTACCCAGAGGGCAACCAGCTTATGCTAAGTGAGGGTAATGTGAGTAGGCGGGTAGCTTGTGGCCGAATGGAGGGTAACACCTCCGCCACGTCGTCAGTACTTGTTGGTTGTGATAGTCTTTGACTTTAAAATTTAAAGTTTGTAATTTTGTATTGATATGTCCGAATTTCCATGTAAAATTGTAAAACAAGCAAACGTACATTTGTACAAATAAATGCTTTATTGATTTGAATTGAATTGAATTGGGTCACCAGTAGCCCTTACACCTAAGCCTCAGAATGGGCTTTTTGTGTATGGAGTGAATGGTTAGGTAAAAGTTTGGTTATGTCTCTGGCACCATACGGACTAACGGACTAGATCCTGTAATCTATTGGATCTTGCTAATCCTTTGTCCTCATTGTGAATCGATGACCTTCGTTTTTCCACGAGCTAAGAGCACGTTTTTTGAAAAGAAAAATGTGACAAACAATAACCAAGTCTCTTTATAAAGAGGTGGACAGTTTTTCTCTACTACATTTTTAGTTTATTCGTCATTAATGTCATTATCTTATTTCATTCTATTATCTAGGGACAAATCCGTGTTGGAATGTATGCATAGAATTGGCAGCGGTGACTTTAATAGTGTGGAGTGTGGACATGCCCTAGGCGATGTTCGTGGATCATAATGTGGACGCTGCTTTCAAAGGCACTTTTCTTTAGCATGCTACATGGAGCTTCAAAATCATCTCACTTGACGATCAACATGAGACAATTGAGACATGAGGTAACATACAGCATTCCGCAAAGATTTTGTACATATTGTCAATAACAATATGATCTTGGAGTATGTTATTCCGGTCACTCAAGCTCAGCTCATTATCTTATTTCATTCTATTATCTAGGGACAAATCCGTGTTGGAATGTATGCATAGAATTGGCAGCGGTGACTTTAATAGTGTGGACATGTCCTAGGTGATGTTCGTGGATCATAATGTGGACGCTGCTTTCAAAGGCATTTTTCTGAGGCAACATGTAGCATGCTACATGGAGCTTCAAAATCATCTCACTTGACGATCAACATGAGACATGAGGCAACATACAGCATGCTTCAAAGATTTTGTACATATTGTCAATAACAATATGATCTTGGAGTATGTTATTCCGGTCACTCAAGCTCAGCACGTCTGACAGACTTAGGTCTAGGTCTATCACCTAGCCCTGTCAGACGGTCCCTTCACGTAATAGAGTCTATCATTTCCACAGGCTTTGTTTTTGCAGGCGCCTACACGCTACTAAAAGTCACGCGTCTACGCTTCCAATGTGGGAGGTGAGACGTCGTCTGACAGACTTAGGTCTAGGTCTATCACCTAGCCCTGTCAGACGGTCCCTTCACGTAATAGAGTCTATCATTTCCACAGGCTTTGGTTTTGCAGGCGCCTACACGCTACTAAAAGTCACGCGTCTACGCTTCCAATGTGGGAGGTGAGACGGTCCTAAGCGCTAGGTCACGCCTTTGAATTCCTCCCGAGGGGAACTTTATCAACAGATAAGGTTCGATAATTCGCCTAATTTTGATAATCCCTTACCGTCCGCCACTGTTGGTCCGCGGTAAGGCCTGTTGTCCGCGGTCATGTCCTATGCACTCCCCAAAAATGGAGTCCATTAATGAGCTACCCATGTTAGCTGCGTGTACGTGTGTCAAGACCCGGTCCATATTATATGTTAATATTCTTCTCTTTAATGATCTCACTGCAGTGAACTCTTTAGTACCCGCGCCGAACGGGATTGGGACCAATTAAGTTTCTGCCGTTGCAGAGTGGCTGTCTGGTTTCGGTTGCCGTATATGGCGAGGAAATTCCTTCTTGCGGATCATCCGATTGAATCTTCTTTCTCTTCGCCTTTTCCCGTCTACAGACGGGGGTCAGCGTCTTTCGTCAGCCTCTCAATCAGTCCTAACTAGGGTGATTGCGTTAATGGGACCAATTAAGTTTCTGCCGTTGCAGAGTGGCTGTCTGGTTTCGGTTGCCGTATATGGCGAGGAAATTCCTTCTTGCGGATCATCAGATTGAATCTTCTTTTTCTTCGCCTTTTTCCCGTCTACAGACGGGGGTCAGCGTCTTTCGTCAGCCTCTCAATCAGTCCTAACTAGGGTGCTTGTGTTGGGCTGACATTTGGTTTTGGTTATACAAATTTTACGAGTGAATGCCCTTCGCACTCAACCTTTGCTATTTCTTTAGCAAGGGACACGTAGCAAGGACTATAAGTCGCGGTAAACTCTCAAGGTCCACACTGCCTCGACAACATAGATTCGCCTCGTCGATCGACGGCCGGTCGACTATGTGTGGACACACCTTTAGATCCCTTCAAAAAAAGGCCGAGGGTCCTTGGATTCTAACGCACTGCCCAAAAAGACCTAAAAGACGTTACATACCAACCACTCTTCATGTCCCTTCAATGATCTTTGAGGAACTGATGCATTGAACGTGCCATCTCGCTGCTGCTCAGACATGGTGATTCACACACAGACAAGGGACTTTTTCAGTCTCATTCGGGCAGGATTTTTAACGTCAGTCTTCTCGGGACGGGGGTTCCTAACCTAACCTAGCCTGAGTGAAGACGACAACCCAGCAGCATGTGGATTCCCTAGATGGTCCATACAGGTATTAACCACGCGCAACGTTGTCTATCTTCAGTTGTTTAATTTCGTGGGGAACTAGTGCATTCATCGTGCTACCACCGGTGGTGAATTCCTTCTATTATCTTCTTGTAAATGCAGTTTCTTTGTGTTATTATGTCACAACTTTGGTGCTCACTGCAGCATTGTAGGATTTTTCCCAATATCTCAATAATCCTAACATCCAATGTTTACCTACCATGCTGGCACCTGTCGCTATGCGCATTTACATGTCATAGCTACTCATTTTCCTCACGAGGCTGACTGGGCCCCGCATTGTTCATACAACATTTGGACTGGCACCGGTCGCTATGCGCATTTACATGTCATAGCTACTCATTTTCCTCACGAGGCTGAGTGGGCCCCACGCACTAGCCAGTCACGGAATCAATCCTTTGCAGATACAAATTTCTTGACCCCGCCGGGAATCGAACCCGGGTCTCCCGCGTGCAAGGCGAGTGCAGTGACCACTACGCCAACTTGACCCCGCCGGGAATCGAACCCGGGTCTCCCGCGTGCAAGGCGAGCGCAGTGACCACTACGCCATGGGAGCTGACTCTATTATCTTCTTAATTGTTTTCCAAGGCCTAACGTTTGCACTGTTTCCCGATAGAATCAAAGAGGCTATCAGCATCAAATCTGCAAGGGGGGACTGGGGAGAGAGTTTTTTCGCTTTACATTTTTTGTAATAAAGTAATAAATAATGTGTCCGTTTTGAGAATTCTCAAAACCTAAAGCTCCAGATGAATATTTTGAGCCATTGATCTGACAGCCCAAAAACTTTTTTAATGGTCAAACAGATATCATTCAATGTCAAAGCTTTAAATTGTTTCTTTTTTTTTTGCTTAGATTACTAATGATCAAGCCAAGCTTTGTTGTTGTTTCTGTTATTGTTGTTGGTTGTGTTGTTGTTCCAGTTATGGGTATACCCCTTGATCATGTTCAGTTTAGACAGAGCGTTGATGTGGTCGCGTTTTTCATCTGAATTCAATGCAGATTGCGCGATCCAAATATTTGGATCGCAAATCAGATCAAATGTGGTTGAGCGTTGAGCGGACTGAAGAACTCAGTAAAAAAAGATTTTTCCGACTAAATTCCGACAAGTCAAAGGGGCTCGTAAAAGCCTAATTGGGGCGGAAACTTATTGAGTATATTTCTCAATTAGAGATAAACATGTTTGTTGAATTCAATTATTTGTTAGGTTTATATTAGACATTCAATTATTTGTTAGGTTTATATTATATTCTTACCGTTTTTATTATTATTATTTCTTACCGTTTTTATATACCTAGTATCCAATAATAATAAAAACGGTAAGAATAATGTTGTTGAATTCAGTTAAAATCATTCAAGGGAAATTCTTTTATCCGGGAACGGAACAGTTTCATCTGAAAATTTCCGTCCCG
>NW_007379762.1:14310-17672 GCF_000475195.1 Diaphorina citri | reverse complement strand
ACGAACCGGTCGACAAAGAACCAGTCAATTCAGGAACACAGTTTTCTGCATTTCTGCACGCAAAAATAAAAACTCGACTTATGGGTAATGGGCGTGACTCTTTCTTCTTTCTGCTGGATTTTAGCGGATGTCTAAACAAACGGTTCGACAAGAACAGGTCATTTCAGGAACAGTGTTTTCTGCATTTGCTGCACCGAAAAAATCGACTTATGGGTAATGGGTGACGTCTTCTCTAGATGAACAAAACGGTTCCACCGTAGTCATTTCCAGGGTACTGTTACTTCTGCATATTTCTACCCGAAAAAATCAGACTTATGCGGTTTGAGGTAATTGCTTGCTGGACTTTTGATTGATGTATAAACAATAAACAAACGGTTCGACAAAGAACCAGTCATTTTAGGGCTACTGTTCTGAGATAGAAAAAAGTCGAAACTATGGCAAACCGCCCTACTACTAAAAAAGCACGTCTTTACGTCTTTTGACAAGGACTTTACTGACAAGAACAGCTTGGCAAACAAATCTGTAGGTAGTTATTTCTTCTTTCTCAGAGGGTAATGGGTATTCAGCTAAAAAAGCACGTCCTTTGTCTGGAAAGCACCGTAGACTGTTCCGTTGAAGATCCGCCTAAACAACATATACCTATTATGTATGTATTACCTATCCCAACACATATTCAAAGTAATCTAAGATCCAAGAGGTTGATATCACTCTCACTATATCTTTTGGTGATCTAAACATCTTAAGCTGAGAGTCTAAAATTCTAAATAAAGCAAAAGCACGACCTATACGAATAGGTATCTACAATATGTTGGTCCATGATATCAGCTACACCTTCTCTATTCGCCTATTTTATCAACCATCTATAACTACTTTGATATCAACTACTACTACCACTACTGCTCCTATATAACATCAACTGGTACTAATATTACTACTGCTGCTATTGCTACTCCTATGGTATCAACTGATATTACTAAGGTTGGTATAATTACCTACATGGGTTGCTTTGGCTCTCTGGTATCAATCAATCACTCCATTATTACTTCGGAATTCAATCAGAATATTCATACAACCATGACTTGGACCTACTCCTAGATCACAACTATGATCATCTACATATCAAATAGATTACGGGGTGGTGTAGGCCAATGTAGGACTACGAGGTCTTTTCTATTATCACATGCAGAACAGTTCTATCATCTGACAAAATTCATTTTCATATCACTTCTAGACAAATCTTCTGTTTCTTATTGCTCGTTGTGTACCATCTAGGCGCACGGCATTGCGCCAGGCCAAGTTCCGGCCTGAGCACGCCAGTGTGTATATTACACGCATTTCGACGCATTTTTACCCCTATCATAACTCCGTCAATTTTCAATGTAATCTCACGAAATTTGGACCATATGTTAACCTATACTTCCTTATTATACCTGCGAAATTCTCAAATTAATACCTAAATATGGTACCTATTATTAACATGAAAATACAAGGAAAACATTGCCAAGTTGAAATTGAGAGAAGGTTGAAGGAAGAGATCCAGCATTTTCAGCAGACACGAAAAATTGGGAATGCAGACTTGGCCTTAATTTTCTGATCTCACCACTTTTATGGGCCGACATTTTTGGATAGGAACTTGGCCTTTTTTTCACATTTGTGTTTTTGTGGGGGATGTACTTAAGTTGTTAATGCATTGGTCGAATAGGTAATGAATTCCACACATTATCTTCCCCAACTTCGTTGTTGGGGATCAAATTTTAAAAAAATTAGAATTAAAGTTGGAAGAAAAGTACTTTAACAGCAGAGATCTTGTCCTCCCGAAATCCAAGAGGGACAGAATAAGCCCTTTTCCGCGGGCGGAGGCTTATTCTTCATTCGTAGTTCTCAGGTACCCAGAGGGCAACCAGCTTATGCTAGGTGAGGGTAATGTGAGTAGGCGGTTAGCATTGTGGCCGAATGGAGGATAAAACCTCCGTCACGTCGTTAGTGGATGTTGGTTGTGATAGTCTTCTTCTTCTTCTTTTGCTTTGCCATGTTCCCGTTCAAACGGGGTCGGCATTTGTGATAGTCTTTGACTTTAAAATTTAGAAGACCTACTCCTAGATCACAACTATGATCATCTACATATCAAATAGATTACGGGGTGGTGTAGGCCAATGTAGGACTACGAGGTCTTTTTTTAAGAGGTTTTGAAAGAGGGAACTGTAACTGCTATGGTCTTATCGTCCCGAAATCGAAGAGAGAAGGAAGACAGGATAGGAGAATGCCAGCCGGTCCGAGAACGAAAATTATACATATCGGGATAAAATCCGCCCCGGGCGGGAATCGAACCTCCGGCCTAGCGCTTACAAGGCAGACCCACTACCAACTAAGCTAACTAGGCTGGCACTACGAGGTCTTTTCTATTATCACACGCAGAACAGTTCTATCATCTGACAAAATTCATTTTCATGTCACTTCTGGACAAATCTTCTGTTTCTTGTTGTGTACCATGTACTTCAGTTGGTAATGCATTCGTCGAATAGGTGATGAATTCCACACATTATCTTCTCCAAATCGACAAAGATATCATCAAAAGAAATCAAAATCCCAGTCTCATTGAAAACCAACAATAATTTAATGATAGAACTTGGTGGAGAGGTTTTGTGAATAGTCGACCTGTTCCACCAAACAGAACGACTTAGGATATGTATGTATGTTATTGTTCATAAATTTCATTCAAATCGGACAAACTATTGCTATCAAGTCTGTTATGTGGTTTTTTGTATCTTCTCCAGCTTGGTTTTTGGGGGTCAATTTTTTTTTTTTTTTTTTTTTTTAATAGAATTAAAGTTGGAAGAAAAGTACTTTAACAGGCAGAGATCTTGTCCTCCCGAAATCCAAGAGGGACATAATAAGCCGTTTTCCGCCCGCGGAGTTCTCATTCGTAGTTCTCAATAGAGGAGGAGAACTATCGATAGTCGGCGCCATCGATAGTTATCGATAGTCGGCGCCATCGATAGTTATCGATAGTTTTCGATAGTTTTTTATTACATATTTTCCTTGTTTCTAAAGGTCTTATCCCCCCAAAAGACCTAACCTAACCTAATTTAAAGAAAATTATTAACTGTACACGTATTAATTTAGGTCACAGGGTTTTATTTCAACATTTTTTTTTTTTTACACATTTTTACTTCTAAAACGACCAAACCAATCGAAAAATGTGCAGAAAAATATTATCGAAAACTATCGATAGTCAAGCCTCAACTATCGATAGCGTTCGATAGTAAAAACTATCGATAGTTCTCCTCCTCTACAATGAAGTAGAGGAGAACTGTCGATAGTCGGCGCCATCGATAGTTTTCGATAGTTTTTTTTATTACATA
>NW_007379762.1:0-13305 GCF_000475195.1 Diaphorina citri | reverse complement strand
GGTTACATCGTCCAACAAAGGAACCCGAATGCTTTATTTTTGCGACAACTTTGTGAGGTAGAATTTTCTTTTTTTTTTCGTCGATTATAGTCGCCTGCACGCTTGATGTGGCCTGTGGCGTGGCATGCCCATCCCGTAGTTTGCCTTTCGTCAGATGGGCGAGAAGGGGCACAATACTTCCCATTTAGGTGCTGGGTCAACACGAGAACACCAGAAAGTAACCCGTTGAAATATTTGCAATCGAAAAACGAGTACAAATTTTTGTCGATGGTGGGATTCGAACCCGGGACCTTCTGCATGGCAAGCAAGCGCATTACCACTGGACTAACCGTGCCCTCAACCCTATGTTGAGGTGGATTCTCCTTCCTCGAAACTCAAAACTGATCACTGGGAAATACACCTTTTCCTAGAGCCATCTCGTAGAGTCTTCATCTCGCGCTAGTTCAAGTTGTAATAATAATAATAGTGCTTATTTATACTGCTCGCATAGGACTGAAAAGTCCCTTTACTCCAGCAGTAGGCTACTACTATTATTGTGGATGTATTAGAGGACCTATATCTACCTGTAGGAAAAGAGATAGAAAATGAGAAAAATTAACATTATTATTTATTTTTTAGGATAAAATTCCACACCTCGGCTGGGATTGAACCCACGCCCTCCTGTTTACCAGGCGAGCGCCTTGACCACTACACCACCGAGGCAGATCTATGTCAACTCGTATGACCACGGTACTCAGGTCTCTTTGCTCTGGTCACTAAGACTCTATAGGAGCTTATTTATCCTCGCGTCTGTCACTTAATCCCCCTCATTTGCAATAATACCTTTTCCTTACTCACCTCTCGCGGACCACCTGAAACCTTCTCGCGGACCACTAGTGGTCCACGGACCATAGGTTAAGAATGGCTGTTATAAAGCAAGGACCATTGATGCTTAGTACAGATTAGTAAGATAGGAATTGAGTTGTTGACGTGCGGTATTAATGTGGTTATGCACGGAATTGTCTGTGTGGTCCAATAACTCTCGGTTGATGGTTTGTTGATGACTGGTGAATGTAGTCTTGAACAGACACATTGGTTTTAACAAGGACTTGGTCGAAGATTTCTCGAATGGGAGACTTTTTTAATCGCGCAACAAGGAGTAGAGGAATCATTGAGTAGATAACTCTAGATTTAACAATAGAATCCGCCCCGGGCGGGAATCGAACCCGCGGCCTAGCGCTTACAAGGCAGACGCACTACCAACCAAGCTAACTAGGCTGGCAGAGCCCTTGTTTAACGGTTGAAGTTTTCTCAAGAGATTTGATTGGTATTGGTATGAACGGTGCTTTATTTATTTGGGGGAGGGAGAAAATGATAGAGGGAACTGTAAAGTTGTGTCCATATAGTCGGCGGCTGTCGATCGACAAGGTGAGTCTATGTTGTCGAGGAAGGAGGAAGTGTGGGCGGTTTCCGTCGACTATGTGTGGTGTGGACACAGCTTAACGGTTGCTTCAGAACGTGTTGTCTTAGCCTTCGGCGCGGCGATGGCAAGTTGACTGCCCCAGTTCCCAGGGGATCACTGAAGATAAGCAACGTTACGTTTGGTTGATAAGTGAACGAAATCACCTACTATGTTATGAGAGAATTTTGAACCACATCTTTCTGAAACCCCGTCCGCTGATAGTAGTGTTTTTTTTTTCTTTTAAGATGAGTGTTTCACAGCCGTTTTTATTTCGTAGCAAGCTTCTCCTGCTGAGATAATGTATAATAGACAATTAAGAAGTATTGTACCTGTGAAAAATGAATTTCTAGAACAAAGACCAGTGAATAATTAGGACTGAAAAGTCCCTTTACTCCAGCAGTAGGCTACTACTATTATTGTGGTCAAATTCTCAAATTATATTGAGGATAAAATTCCACTCCTCGGCTGGGATTGAACCCACGCCCTCCTGTTTACCAGGCGAGCGCCTTGACCACTACACCACCGAGGCAAGTCTACGTCAACTCGTATGACCACGGTACTTAGGTCTCTTTGCTCTGGTCACTAAGACTCTAGGACAGAGGTTCTCAAACTGGGGGGCGTGGAGACAAATCAGGGGGAGCGTGAGCTTTTCCTATAAACCTCCAGTTCTGAAATTCCTCCCGCGCTAACTGCTTGAGCCACTGAGGTTGGTTCGTTTTGTTATTTCATAAAACCTATAAATACTATAAATAGGTAACCTACTTACTTGAATATAAAAAAATCTCAAAGTTTCAAATTCTCGTTTTGTTATTCCATAATACCCATAGGTAAAAATAATATACCGAGTGGTTGGGTAAGGTAGGGGGGGCGTGAAAAAGTGAGAATATGCCCAAAGGGGGCGCCATGCAAAAAAGTTTGAGAACCACTGCTCTAGGAGCTTATTTATCCTCGCGTCTGTCACTTACACCCATATTTATGAACAAAATTCTGGCTCTTAAGTTCGTGCTAAGCATAGTCTTAAGGCATTTGATTGGTCAATTTTGACTTGAGACTGATCTAAGAACGATCATTCTTGTTCATAAATACGAGTGTTAATCCCCCTCATTTACGATAATACCTGCTGAGCTCCAAGCCTATTAGAACTATTAGGACATCAGAAGAGAAAATATTGAAGGCTGCAGGCGATCTAAATTAAGTACTCAGCCAAACTTTATGTCTTTCCCAGCTGGAAATGTGACCGAGGCCATTTGTTTCATAAACTTATCCCCGGGTCTATGATTCTGCCTCGTTGATGTAGTGGTCAAGACGCTCGCCTGCACTGAGAGAAAAAAAAATGGTGACAGGGTGCCATAAGTTAGGGTGGAAGACCTCTCTTATTGAGTTACTTCTCTTTGGCCTCTGGGGAAATGTACACGTTTTTGGCTTGGCCGCGTAGGAAACATGTCACTTTTTCGCTTGGCAGGGAAAGAGTTAATCAACGAGCTATTTTTTGACGAGTGCGCACCCAAAGGTCATCGGACTTCCCAGTTGAAGTGGACTGTAACTTGGTGCATTTGTTAGGCCCCGTCTCAAATTGAAAGCGTAGACGCTACTTTTAGTAGCACGTAGTCACCTCTTCTTCTTTTTCTTCGCCTTTTCGGGGTCGGCGTTTTTCGTCAGCCTCTCAATCAGCCCGAACTAGGGTGATTGCTTTGGGCTGACATTTGGTTTTGGCTACAAATTTTTACGAGTGGATGCCCTTCGCACTCAAACTTTGCTATTTCTTTTGCAAGGGAAATTCAGGCTGGTATTCTTCCCTGTTTATGCTCCCCTAGCCTGTCACCGTCGGCGTTTTTCGTCAGCCTCTCAATCAGCCCGAACTAGGGTGATTGCTTTGGGCTGACATTTGGTTTTGGCTACAATTTTTACGAGTGGATGCCCTTCGAACTCAAACTTTGCTATTTCTTTAGCAAGGGAAATTCAGGCTGGTATTCTCCCTGTTTATACTCCTCCAGCCTGTCACCTCCAACACCAAACCTATGAAAATGAGATAGAGTCTATTGAGGGTCTCTATCATTTTCATAAGTTTGGTTTTACAGACGACTACGGGCTACTGCACGTAAAAGTCACGTGACTACGCCTTACTGATTACTGAGCTTACTGATTAACGGGACATGTTGTGCTCTTGAGTCTCTCTTGACAATATTAATTTCCTATCATTAATGTCATTAGAACAAAATTGAAGCTACGAGTATTTTGTTTTTCAGAGACCATTTTCTCGTAAGCTTAGTCAAGATTAGACGAACCATTGCTTAGTCAAGCTTAACAGACGGACCATTTAATAAAGACTATAAAGCAAGGACCATTGATGCTTAGTACAGATTAGTAAGATAGGAATTGAGCTGTTGACGTGCGTTAGTAATGTGGTTATGCACGGAATTGTCTGTGTGGTCCAATAACTCTCGGCTGATGGTTTGTTGATGACGGGAGAATGTAGTCTTGAACAGACACATTGGTTTTAACAAGGACTTGGTCGAAGACTTTTCGAATGGGAGACTTTTTTCATCGCCTCCTATCCTGGCCTCCTTCTCTCTTCCATTTCAGGACAGTTTTGTTTAAATTTTCTAGTGAAAATCGGACTTCATTTGACTGGATTTCTCTCACTGTAGGCACGAGTATTTTACTGTATTTTCGCGCTGTATTTCAGAGTATTTCTTTCGCTGCATTCAACTGCATTTCTTTCGTTTTCTCAGTAGATCTGAAATTCTCAACACACAAATCTATCTCTCATAAATCGTGCCGTAATGACTGCAATAACAGACTAGGCATAACCACTAGTGTAATATCTGGGGGGTACAGACCACACCGACCCTAGTAATTAGCCGAGTAGAGTGGTTTAATTTAAAGCTAACTTAAGACAGGAGCAAATTAGTTGGAACCACGTGGGAGGCCTACTTCTGTGGCTAAGTGGTTGGGACAAACTCTCAACCAGGAGATGTTGGTTTCGAATCCAGGTCGGAGCGGAAATTTTCCGATCAAACTTGACTGTTGTCCCGGATTTGACAAAAGTTATTTTAATGATACGAATTAAAATTAAAGTAATCCGAATGCGGATCCGAGAACCGCTTGGAAGTTCGAGTCTCCGTATTCCTTGTGTAAAATATCTATACGAGAGAGGTCGGGCAACTGCTGTGCCCAGCGGTGTATCGTACTATTGCTCACAGCACCATTCCGTTGTCGGGAAAGTTAATAATCCAAGCCTTAAGGGACTTTTCGGTGTCACTAGAAAGAAACTACCAATATCCGGCCCGAAGGACCAATAGAAATGTTCCAATAATAAAATTAATAAAATAATGAAAAACAACTACCAGTAGTTATAAAGGTCAAGAAAATGACTTATTTTCAGAGAAAGAAAAAATGTTATAATTTTCAACAACGAGATTTGAGAGAGAGCAAAAACCAGATCTTAATTTCTTGACCCCGCCGGGAATCGAACCCGGGTCTCCCGCGTGCAAGGCGAGCGCAGTGACCACTACGCCATGGGAGCTGACACAAAAGTTATTTTAATGGTACGAATTAAAGTAATCCGAATGCGGATCCGAGAACCGCTTGGAAGTTCGAGTCTCCGTATTCCTTATATAAAATATCTATACGAGAGAGGTCGGGCAACTGCTGTGCTGTGCCCAGCGGTGTATCGTACTATTGCCCACAGCACCATTCCGTTGTCGGGAAAGTTAATAATACCTATGTATATCCTAAAATTTGTATTTCTAAAATTACGATATTCCTATTAACATCCGAAATTCCGAAGCACACGTAAGTACATTAAGTTTTGCGGAATTTCAAATGATTCGGCCCCTTTAAAGTTGCGCAAACATTTGAGACAAAAGTTGAACCACACTGGGAACAAATTATGTGTATTTAGCTAAATATGATATACAGGGACGTTTGCAGCCCCACGGGGCCTCAAAACTCCAACCAGCGCTGAAATGGTCCTTAAAACCCTTATCTTGGCAGAGATTTCTTTCGTCCTTTTTTGACGTATTTCTTCATGTGAGTCTGGAGTATTTTGTGTGAACATCACGAGGTTCAATTTCATACAGGGTAGTTCGTCAGAAAGTTCACTAGAGGTTCCTTTTTGTTGTTTGTAAAAATATTGACGCGCTTCGTCTACAAACGCCATTAAAGTGATTTATAGTGCCATTTTTGGCTTTCATACTTCCATAGATCAAGTCTTTATTGGCCACTTCATCATGTGTGTGGTATACAGTACTTAGATCAGTTTGGATATTGTTATTGCTGTCTAGGAATCCTAAGATTGTGATTGGTCCATTTGGTTCACGTCTGAGGTCAGAGTAAGTTGGACGGACAATGGCGGATTGTTTTCCTATGTGGTATTGTCCGCATTTTCGTTATTCCATGTGGTATTGTCATTTTATTTTCCTATAGAGTGGTATATGTAGAGAGAGATGGTTTATTTCTATTATTTTTAGTTTCTCTTTGGCCAATTCGTAGAAGCCTAACCCATCCTTTAGGTCTTGATGGAGGACTCAAGTAACTTTGTGAAGTTCCATGTGATTTCATCTCAATCCATCCTTTATGGCTGTTTGCTCCTATACCTAAGCCTCGGAGTGGGCTTTTTGTGAGAGTCTTTGGCCAATGGTTTTGCATTTTTGCATCTTCATTACGTTTGACATGTAAGCGCTAGGTCGCAGGTTCGATTTCGGCCCGGGGCGGGTTTTATCCTAAATAGATAAGGTTCGTTCTGGGAGAGAGAGAGAAAACATTAGCTATGGATGATTCTAATAAATTGTTTATGTTATATTTCCCCTTGTTAAATCTATTTCGTGTTATTATAAACCGGGGATCTCTTGACGTTCGCGCGCCTCGCGGCACGCTTGATAAGAATAAGTTCAAACAATTTAATTCCTTTTTAGGTCCGCGCTATGAATGAACAATAATCATAAACAAGACACCTGTATTCACCTGTTAACCTGTAGTATTCACCTGTTAACCTGTGCTATTCACCTGTTACAGAGGCGCTAGGGGCGTTTAACCTATATGGAACTCACTCATCCGAGACAACATCGACAGAAGACTATTCTATACTAATTACACATAGCCACATAATAGTGCCGCGAATTCCGAGCTATTATAGCCAATTGATAACTAATATCAGCCAATTGCGAGCTAATTGAACCTATAGCTATCCAAATGAAGAATTTTATTGCCAATTGCCATAAATTGGTTTCAAAGTCTATAATGGGGAATTTATAACGAGGGGAATTAAGTGAAACCAACCCGGCCATGTGTTGATGACTCAGCCACGGTCTATGTGAAGGTGATATGCAGGCTAATTCAAAGGTGATACAGGTGTCTCGAGATGCAAGAGTCACGTGAGCTCACGTGAGGTGAGGGCAGTATGGCTATCATGAACAAAATTACCTACTATACCTATTATGGGGAAACTTTGAACTACATATTTCTGACTATCCGTGAGCTCACTTGAAGTGATAATAGTGTGTTTCTACCTTTAATATAGGTGAAACAAATCACACGTTTTTTGCAACCAAATTAGGCCCGATTCACAATATCCGTTCAGGTTAAGCTCCAATCACAGTACGTTCAACGAGCGGTCAAATATTTTACTGGTGATCCAGTAGTTTTGGCTGTAGAGCGGCAAATGCGGAAGATCAGATGGGAGTGAACTTTTGAACGGCAGATGTAAATATGTAGGTAAACTTCCTTATCTCTTCGATTTCGGGACGATAAGACCATAGCAGTTACAGTTCCCTCTGTCAAACATCTTTAAAAAAAACTTCTTTCTAACCGCCTGCCCAGAAAGATTTTTTTTTTTTTTTTTTTTTTTTAGCCACCCCGTTAGCTTGGTTGGGTTGGTGGTGCGTCTGCCTTGTAAGCGCTAGGCCGCGGGTTCGATTCGCGACCGGGGCGGATTTTATCCTGATGGGATAATGTTCGTTCTCGGAACGGCTGGCTTTCTCCTAGCCTGTCTTCCTTCTCTCTTCGATTTCGGGACGATAAGACCCTAGCAGTTACAGTTCCCTCTGTCAAACCTCTTTTTTTTAAAAAAGAATTTTTGGCCAGACTTATTAGCTTGGAAAATAGCGCGCCTGACTTGGAAGCGCCTAGATTTCAGGGTTCATTACCCTCCTAAACAGACCTCCTGAACTTCATCCTAAACAGACAAGGTTCGTTCTCGGAACGGCTGGCTTTTTCCTATCCTGGCCTCCTTCTCTCTTCCATTTCAGGACAGTTTTGTTTAAATTTTCTAGTGAAAATCGGACTTCATTTGACTGTATTTCTCTCACTGTAGGCACGAGTATTTTACTGTATTTTCGCGCTGTATTTCAGTGTATTTCTTTCGCTGCATTCAACTGCATTTCTTTCGTTTTCTCAGTAGATCTGAAATTCTCAACACACAAGTCTATCTCTCATAAATCGTGCTGTAACGACTGCAATAACAGACTAGGCATAACCACTAGTGTAATATCTGGGGGGGTACAGACCACACCGACCCTAGTAATTAGCCGAGTAGAGTGGTTTAATTTAAAGCTAACTTAAGACAGGAGCAAATTAGTTGGAACCACTTGGGAGGCCTCTACTTCTGTGGCTAAGTGGTTGGGACAGACTCTCAACCAGGAGATGTTGGTTTCGAATCCAGGTCGGAGCGGAAATTTTCCGATCAAACTTGACTGTTCTCCCGGATTTGACAAAAGTTATTTTGTAAATGTAAATGCAGTTTCTCTGTGTTATTATGTCACAACTTTGGTGCTCACTGCAGCATTGTAGGATTTTTCCAATATTTCAATAATCCTAAAATCCAATGTTTACCTACCAAACGAACATTATACCATCAGGATAAAATCCGCCCTGGGTGGGAATCGAACCCGCGGCCTAGCTCTTACAAGGCAGACGCACTACCAACCAAGCTAACTAGGCTGGCAAAACTGTCACGTTTAAATGTAGCAATCAGTTCTTACACCGTGCAACGGGGCCCTAAACCTTTTAATTTTTAATAGCCTGACTTAAATCCTTCTTCTTCAAGTCTCATTTCTCCAGCGTTGATTAATTAGTTAATTACTTCTCGAGTTCAAACCTGATGGAAGGTTTAATTAACCACTTTCAACTCTCATTATCAATTCACTTAAATCGTTTATTTAGCGATAAAAAATAAGATTAAAACTATGTCGATAGAATATTTTATGCAATTGCCTCAGAGTGATAATTAGGAAGTTCATTACGGAGTGAAAAGATATCCACAGAGAAGAACTGAGTTACGACGGAGATGCAGAAGAAGGAAGCGGTAATAGTAGAAGAAGAATAAGAACCTGATGAAGAAGAGAGGAAGAGAACAAGAAACGAAAAAAATGAGATAAATGAAAAAGAGGAAGAAGAAGAAGAAGAAGAAGAAGAAGAAGAGGAAGAAGTCAAAGGAGAAGAGAATGACGAAGAACCAATAGATGGTGAAGAAGAGTTAGGAATAAAGAGGAGGAAGAAGAAAAAGAGAAAAACAAAGAGGGTGAAGAAGGAATTGAAAAAGGATAAGAAGGAGATGAAAAAAAAAGGAAAGGAGGACAAAGGAGGAAAGGATGATGAAGAACCAAGAGATGATGAAGAAGTAGAAAGAGGAGCAGAAGTAGAAGAAGTGAATGAAGAAGAACCAATAGATGGAGAGGATAAAAAAGAAATTGAAGGAAGAGCAAGAGTAGAAGGGAAGAAATAGCAAAAGGATCAGAAGGAAAAGAAGAAATTGAAGAAGGAGATGAAAAAGGAAAGAAGAAGTGGAAGAAGTTACTGAGGATTTAACAAAGTTAAAGGAGATTTCAAATAATTTAACTCCTTCCTCTAAAGGCGAATTTACCCCCAAGGGCCGTTCCCACTTGTCGTAAGTTTCATCCGATTTTTTCCCGAATGTCCTGTAGGTAGTTTAGTTTGAATGAGAGTGTTCCCACTAGGTACACACGACACGACTTTTCTCCCAACGACAAATGGGAGTAACCTTATGACAACATGTAGAATTGTAGCATGCTCTGCATGCTCCAGACGGTCCAGACCTTATCAATCCAACGCGCAATCTTTCAAGCATGCTGAACTTCATGCTTTAAAGCCTCTGGTACTTCATGTTGACCGTCGCGTGGCGTGATGATTAAGATGGTTTTGAAGTATGTTCCAGTGCACCATATTGAACTTCATATCAGAAGAGAAAATATTGAAGGCTGCAGGCGATCTAAATTAAGTACTCAGCCAAACTTTATGTCTTTCCCAGCTGGAAATGTGACCGTGGCCATTTGTTTCATAAACTTATCCCCGGGTCTATGATTCTGTCTCGGTGATGAAGTGGTCAAGACGCTCGCCTGCACTGAGAGAGAGAAAAAAATTGGTGACAGGGTGCCACAAGTTAGGGTGAAAGAACTCTCTAATTGGGTTACATACACTGATTTAGGTTGTTGGAATGCTATATTATAGCGTTGGGCTTACCGATGAAGAGTTCCATATTAGAGTTCCGGAGCCCAGTCACCCGATTGGGCTTCCGGCACCCTAGTTTTCTTTTTCTCAGTGTGGTAAACAGGAGGATGCGAGTTCGATCCCAGCCCAGGCATGGAATTTTATCCTCATTTATTTGAGAATTTGACCACATAATTATGGAGCTCTAAGGGTTAGGTTACTAAAGAGAGCAGCAACAGACAGATATGATTTGCTACACCGACAAGGCCTTGGCTTTAGATACTGATGTGATGATGAAGGGTTAGGTGGTAGAGAACGCCTCCAGCGTTAACCTCGCCGAGTGGTTAACTTCCACTCAAGAGAGTCTATCTTCTACAATCTCATTTTGAGTCACTTGTTAATTCTGAGAATAATTCGAGCTTGTTCGGTTGTAGTCTTCAAGCATTCTACGCGAGATTCAATCTAAATTTTTTGCTTTTAACGCCGTGTTAAACCTATACAATAAGATGCTTTATTACAACTTCAATAGATCTTTTAAATATCAATAAAAGATCTAATAGATCACATAAAGTATTTCTCCTAACATAGAGTTGGAAGTTTTAGTTCCATGTATGTATGTCTAAATAGAGATGTCCCTGTGTCCATCAAGCTTCTAAACATGGTTGTATTGCGTTAGCGTTCAGAAAGTTTCGATATTCCTATTAACATCCGAAATTCCGAAGCACACGTAAGTACATTAAGTTTTGCGGAATTTCAAATGATTCGGCCCCTTTAAAGTCGCGCAAACATTTGAGACAAAAGTTGAACCAAACTGGGAACAAATTAAGTGTATTTAGCTAAATATGATAATATACAGGGACGTTTGCAGCCCCACGGGGCCTCAAAACTCCAACCATCGCTGAAATGGTCCTTAAAACCCTTATCTTGGCAAAGATTTCTTTCGTCCTTTTTTGAGGTATTTCTTCATGTGAGTCTGGAGTAATTTGTGTGAACATCACGAGGTTCAATTTCATACAGGGTAGTTCGTCAGAAAGTTCACTAGAGGTTCCTTTTTGTTGTTCCTAAAAATATTGACGCGCTTCGTCTACAAACGCCATTAAAGTGATAAAAGTGTCGCAATTTGAATGTATCCGTACGGATACCTTGCCAAGATAAGGGTTTTAACAAAAATAAGAGCCCGGGCCCCCCTCCCCCCCTATGAGCGACCCCTGTATCCATAGATCGTCAAGTTAGGTAAAAACATCACCACGTGAAAAGAATTTACTTTCATCAGATCAAAAATGGGTTCAGATCGGAATTTCATCAGATCAAAGATCGATTCACATCGGAATGCTGTAAATCACTCATCAAGACATCACTCATTCCGTGAACATCTCCAAAGAGTACCGATATGCGCGGCCTCAGTTCCATCAAGTAATATGTATTTGGAAAAATCCTACAATGCTGCAGTGAGCACCAAAGTTGTGATATAGTAACACAAAGAAAAGACATTTATTTATTTTTAATCGCGCAAAAAGGAGTAGAGGAATCATTGAGTAGATAACTCTAGATTTAAAAAGAGTTAAAGGAGATTTCAAATAATTTAACTCCTTCCTCTAAAGGCGAATTTACCCCCAAGGGCCGTTCCCACTTGTCGTGAGTTTCATCCGATTTTTTCCCGAATGTCCTGTAGGTAATTTAGTTTGAATGAGAGTGTTCCCTCTACACACGACACGACTTTTCTCCCAACGACAAATGGGAGTAACCTTATGACAACATGTAGAATTGTAGCATGCTCCAGACCTTATCAATCCAACGCGAAATCTTTAAAGCATGCTGAAATTCATGCTTTAAAGCCTCTGGTACTTCATGCTGACCGTCGCGTGGCGTGATGATTAAGATGGTTTTGAAGTATGTTCCAGTGCTCCATATTGAACTTCATGTTTGCTTCAATGTGATTTAACTTTGAAGTTCTAAAGTTATTGACAGGTCAGTACAATATTGACCATGTATCCACAGATCTCAAATCTCAATGTGTGGTCAGAGTCTTGTGCCTCACGACTTTCAAGTCCTTATGAGCTTTATTGTGACTGTTTTTTTATTTTTTATTATTTTTTTTTTTTTTACTTTCCTTATCCTATAGGAAGGAAAGGCCGTATATTATTATGTGACTTTTTTTGAGTCATCATACGAAATTTCTCTTTGGACTAGTTTGGACGTAATGGCGCAACCACATCCGCTGCCAGTCCAAAGAATAATTTTGTATGATGACTCAAATACGGCTTAATGTGATGGGCTGAAATTTTTGATGGTCTGTTTGAAATTTTATGGTGCCAAAACACATTTTTAGGTTCCTAGAGCTTAAATTCAAAGTTTCAGCCATCACACTGGTCCGTGTATGTGTCCTGTATGTGTCTGTCAACAAAATATCTTGAGAACAGTATGAGCTAGAGACTTGGAATTTGATACGAAGTGTTGAAGTATGAAGCCCTCAAAGTCTCAAACACGATTACACGACAAGGATGCAACACTTTTGGTTATATTGGGTGTGAGTGTAGCCGTCAGTGGTAGGCAGTATTTTGGCCGCTTTCTCCAGGTGCAGGATCAGGAAAGTTGTGTGCTATTCACATCAGATTTTTGCACAATATGGACATTGGAATGATAATGTTTGCGAGGTTCAAGCATCAAGTCAACACTTTGCGTCCTCTCTTATAAAAGGACATTTCACTAGATGACTAGATAGAGTACGTGTGAGAAATCTAACATCTCCACTAATATTACTTAGTATGTACGTATGAGAAATCTAACATCTCCACTAATATTACGTAGTATGTACGTATGAGAAATCTAACATCCCCACTAATATTACTTAGTATGTACGTATGAGAAATCTAACATCTCCACTAATATTACTTAGTATGTACGTATGAGAAATCTAACATCTCCACTAATATTACGTAGTACGTGTGAGAAATCTAACATCTCCACTAATATGGATATTATTGCTATTATCTAGATGTCTTTCTTTCTTTTTCTTCAATAAAGCGCTTTAATAGGTACAATGGGTTTCATACGCTTTAATACATATTGTGTAAAATCCGATAGTTTTGAGAAAAAGATGTCCTCAATAAAAGTGGAATTAGTGGAATGATGAATGGATTTAATAGAAGCGAATTAGTATTGGGATTTTTTGTTCAGATATCTTTATTAGATTACTAGTAGGTTTCTTACTTTGATACTGCGAATGGAATAATAATGGTTATTTTTTTTTTTATTTTTTTTTTCAAAAACTAGCTTTTTTTCCCCTTAGGATCTTTAACAATGTACCGAAACTATTCATTGTATAAAATCCGACAGTTTAGTAGTTTTGTGCCCAAGTTTTCCTCAATTCCTCAATAAAACAAGAATTAGTGGAATGATAAGTATAACTGTATAATGGG
>NW_007379761.1:6117-40375 GCF_000475195.1 Diaphorina citri | reverse complement strand
ATATGAGTTAGCGTTGACACCTGAGGGTACTAGTGAGGCCCCCTCTATATTTAGTGTCAGATCACCTATGGCTCTGACACAATGCGAAGTAGAAAAAACACCCATCAAACAAAGTCCAAACACTCCGCAAGCTAAGACTGAACATAGTGACCATAGAACAATAAGCTCTTCTAATCCAAAGTATATTAAACTAGCCAATACGTCTGCTAATAGTCCAAACACTCTAAAAACAACTAAAGTACAAATTAAGCAAAATGATAAGCTCTTCTAATCCAAGGAATATTAAACTAGCCAATACGTCTGCTAATAGTCCAAACACTCTGAAAACAACTGAAGTACAAATTAAGCAAAATGGTGTAACTCCACCATCAGGCGTTAAGAGTGAAATTACCTCAAGAACAAGTGAAGGAACTCCTACAAGTTCTCAACAGAAGAGAAGAAGATCACCTTCACCAATATGTCAAGAGAAATCGCGACCTAATCCTGATAGAAGACCTAGAGGTCCTCGTGACTCAAGCCTTGATGAAAAATGTTCAAAAAAGGACTCCAGCCCTGGTGAAAAATATAGAAAAAGAAACTCGAGCTCCATTGAGACAAAGCAAAGAAATTCAGACCACGACAGACATGTCAAAGAAAACGACAGAAAGGAACTTTCAAATCTGTAATAAGTAAATGGTGTGATAATATTTTTATTTATTTATACAATATTATATCATCAGTAACTATATGGACTAATCAGACTACTTACATCAAAATGATCAGCACAAACAGCTGCAAATGTTTTACCATCTGGAAGGTTTATCTATTAGAATGGTGATGACATCTTGATAATGAGTTAGTTGAAGAAATGAATATTAAGGATTCGTATTGATTCTTTCAAAATTTGGACATTTGGAGGCTTATTTCTGACAGGGTTTTGTTGTTTGTCAAGGTCTTCCAAGTGAATACAGGAATGGCTCCACGGGCACCAAACAACAGTCCAATAGTTTTATAAATAAAACTTCTTTATAAAGAAAAATACAGAAAAAGAATTTGAAAATGGATAAAATATTCAAACAGACTGAAAAATAAGAAAAATTGTTAAAATTGACGAAAAAATGATCAAAACCAATGGCCTTCAATGGTAATTCAATGGGCTACAAAAATCTAAACAAGAGCAATGACGTCACAAATCCTGTGACCAATCACAGAGCGTTTAGAAATGTGATAAGAAATGGCGATCTTTTTTCAACGAAATCTCTGGAACAAGACATCCTAGGAACAAAATTATTTTTGATTTCGTAATTTTTTGAAGCATTCTATCAAATAATCGACAGAAATAGGTGACTTTTTGAAAATCGAGGTTGTCTATTACTCCAAAATGAGGCTGAAAACCAATTGAAATAACGTTAACGAGATTTGTGAAAAAATGAAAACAAGAGCAGTGACGTCATCAACTTATCACTTTGTTTACATCGCATTCAAAAGTGTTTCAAACTCCCGCCACAGCGGTCGATTTTATTTTGCCTATATCTTGAGAAATACTGAACAGAATCCTGTCAAATTGATATTTTCCTGCTTTTTGAAGAAGAATCTTTTTATTTAACTAAAAATTGGAAATGACCGAGGTTGTCTATTGGGACGTAGAAATTCTATGAACGCCGTACAATTTTGTGAGTTATACAATGTGCCAAGCTTAAATCAGTGGAGACGCTTCATTACGGCCAGTGGGAGTAAAAATGTACGGTATTTCATAGTAGTGTACGGTAATTCCAAGAAGGATGATCCGGCAACACTGAATTTATTTGATTTAAGAAAACCAAAGAAAATGGGCAAATGAAAAATTCAAAAATAGGATAGACGTGGGTAAAATAAAGTGGGTAGGTGTTCTACTAATAGCAAATTCATGATAAGTTAGTACAAAATGTATTTAAGTGATTCCCTTTGTTTAACTTTGACCACAGTCCTCTCTATCTTTGTAAGTATTGAAACAACTTCGGTCATTTACCGAATAACTGCTATTCCATTACTGTACAACAATTTTGTTTACCTAATGCCTACCTTAATTGTTTCTTTTTCCCAACTCTCTGTCTTTCATGAGAAAATGTAATTATTTTTTACGTAGAGACTGATGTACAATATGTAAATTTCTGTTCAATAATAACGTTACCTACTTAACTTTAGTAAGTCGTGTATTTCCAATTGTTTTTATTTCATTTGAAGTTGTTCATGTTTGGTATCCGAATGGGTGACTGTCTTAATATCAAAGATTAAACTCATGAGAAAGTTGAAAAGCTGATTGAATTCCCAGCAAAAATCTACCTTACCTATAAAAAAATTGATAAATAATTGAATCAAAGATTAAACTCATGAGAAAGTTGAAAAGCTGATTGAATTCCCAGCAAAAATCTACCTTACCTATAAAAAAAATTGATAAATAATTGATAGGTATAATATTTTATCAGTTTCACCTAATTGTAAATTTGGTTTTGGAAAATAAAAAAAAAATTCCTCTTTCAAGTGGCTAGTGGCATAGAGTGCAATCATGCAATGCAAAAATACAAACTACGAACTATCTCAACAAAAATTGGGACGTAGAAATTCTATGAACGCCTTACAATTTTGTGAGTTATACAATGTGCCAAGCTTAAATCAGTGGAGACGCTTCATTACGGCCAGTGGGGGTAAAAATGTACGGTATTTTCTAGTAGTGTACGGTAATTCCAAGAAGGATGATCCGACAACACTGAATTTATGAAAACGACGTAGAAATTCTATGAACGCCGTACAATTTTGTGAGTTATACAATGTGCCAAGCTTAAATCAGTGGAGACGCTTCATTACGGCCAGTGGGAGTAAAAATGTACGGTATTTCATAGTAGTGTACGGTAATTCCAAGAAGGATGATCCGGCAACACTGAATTTATTTGATTTAAGAAAACCAAAGAAAATGGGCAAATGAAAAATTCAAAAATAGGATAGACGTGGGTAAAATAAAGTGGGTAGGTGTTCTACTAATAGCAAATTCATGATAAGTAAATGGGCAAATGAAAAATTCAAAAATAGGATAGACGTGGGTAAAATAAAGTGGGTAGGTGTTCTACTAATAGCAAATTCATGATAAGATAGTACAAAATGTATTTGAGTGATTCCCTTTGTTTAACTTTGACCACAGTCCTCTCTATCTTTGTAAGTACCTATTGAAACAACTTCGGTCATTTACCGAATAACTGCTATTCCATTACTGTATAACAATTTTGTTTACCTACACTTCTTCTATTAGTCAGTGCTAGATAAGATATTGAACTAGAGTGGTTTATCACGTTTAACTTTGACCACAGTCCTCTCTATCTTTGTAAGTATTGAAACAACTTTGGTCATTTACCGAATAACTGCTATTCCATTACTGTACAACAATTTTGTTTACCTACACTTCTTCTATTAGTCTGTGCTAAATAAGATATTGAACTGGAGTAGATTATCAGAAATTCAGAAGGGTTGTCCACGTACTCCTTTGTTTAACTTTGACCACAGTCCTCTCTATCTTTGTAAGTATTGAAACAACTTTGGTCATTTACCGAATAACTGCTATTCCATTAGGTATTGTACAACAATTTTGTTTACCTAATACCTACCTACACTTCTATTAGTCAGTGCTAAATAAGATATTGAACTAGAGTGGTTTATCAGAAATTCAGAAGGGTTGTCCACGCACGTCATTTAGTGAGGGTTCAATTGGGGTGCAAGGACTCGAGGACACATCAACCTGTCATCAGCCAACCAAATTCAGACCTAAGAGCTATGGTATACAGTCATAAAAATGTAAAGTCCTGTTACTTAAAACTAGGTACACAGGTACTCGTTTTGCACTAATGTAGGCATATCTCAACCCTGCAGCTCCCAGGAACTTCAGGATCCCACAGGTACCTGCAAGGACTCGAGGACACATCAACCTGTCATCAGCCAACCAAATTCAGACCTAAGAGCTATGGTATACAGTCATAAAAATGTAAAGTGCTGTTACTTAAAATTAGGTACACAGGTACTTCAGGGCCCCACAGGTACCTATGTTTTAAAGGTTTGGGGCCCTGTCTATAATTTTAGTTTGGGGACAAGGGAGACATCAGCCTTGAAAGGACAACAATTGCCCTCTTGAAATCCCATAAAAAGGGAGGTGGAATAAAAGCCCAATATGATTTGAAGGGTTTGGAAAAAAAACTTACCTATGGTAGGCACCAACCTGGTTTTTTACTTTCTTTTTATTATTATTTTTATTTTATTTTTTAACTTAGGTACTTACATTTATCTTCAACTTTTTCCCCCAGACTAACTTGGTATGGAGTGAGTTCACATCTGATGATTGTTGGTCTCTTGGGTTGAACAAAGCCAATCTCCTATGCTCATCATGTGATCAGCTATCCTCATTTGATTTAAACATCTTGAAGTAAGAATACTTAAATACATACCACCAGCTTTTTTTAAAGCTAACCAAATAGACCAAATTTATTACCTAATGAAGAAATAGAAGTGCTTAATTTATCTTTCTACTATTTAAAATAATAGAAAAGATTGCGTAACAAGGGACAAGGAAAAAAGTGGCAGCAAATGCTTAACACCCATGACATCATCCCTAATCTACCGAGAAAGGCTGCTGTTGCTCATTTTCGACTGCTCACTGGGCATGACTGTTTGGCTGAACATCACCGCTTTGGTCTAAAAACTTCTCCTATTTGTTCCTTAAACAGTCCTATGAACTCAGTTCACCTGAACTCCTGTCCTAACACCAACACCAACACCAACACCAACACCAACACCAACACCAACACCAACACCAACACCAACACCAACACCAACACCAACACCAACACCAACACCAACACCAACACCAACACCAACACCAACACCAACACCAACACCAACACCAACACCAACACCAACACCAACACCAACACCAACACCAACACCAACACCAACACCAACACCAACACCAACACCAACACCAACACCAACACCAACACCAACACCAACACCAACACCAACACCAACACCAACACCAACACCAACACCAACACCAACACCAACACCAACACCAACACCAACACCAACACCAACACCAACACCAACACCAACACCAACACCAACACCAACACCAACACCAACACCAACACCAACACCAACACCAACACCAACACCAACACCAACACCAACACCAACACCAACACCAACACCAACACCAACACCAACACCAACACCAACACCAACACCAACACCAACACCAACACCAACACCAACACCAACACCAACACCAACACCAACACCAACACCAACACCAACACCAACACCAACACCAACACCAACACCAACACCAACACCAACACCAACACCAACACCAACACCAACACCAACACCAACACCAACACCAACACCAACACCAACACCAACACCAACACCAACACCAACACCAACACCAACACCAACACCAACACCAACACCAACACCAACACCAACACCAACACCAACACCAACACCAACACCAACACCAACACCAACACCAACACCAACACCAACACCAACACCAACACCAACACCAACACCAACACCAACACCAACACCAACACCAACACCAACACCAACACCAACACCAACACCAACACCAACACCAACACCAACACCAACACCAACACCAACACCAACACCAACACCAACACCAACACCAACACCAACACCAACACCAACACCAACACCAACACCAACACCAACACCAACACCAACACCAACACCAACACCAACACCAACACCAACACCAACACCAACACCAACACCAACACCAACACCAACACCAACACCAACACCAACACCAACACCAACACCAACACCAACACCAACACCAACACCAACACCAACACCAACACCAACACCAACACCAACACCAACACCAACACCAACACCAACACCAACACCAACACCAACACCAACACCAACACCAACACCAACACCAACACCAACACCAACACCAACACCAACACCAACACCAACACCAACACCAACACCAACACCAACACCAACACCAACACCAACACCAACACCAACACCAACACCAACACCAACACCAACACCAACACCAACACCAACACCAACACCAACACCAACACCAACACCAACACCAACACCAACACCAACACCAACACCAACACCAACACCAACACCAACACCAACACCAACACCAACACCAACACCAACACCAACACCAACACCAACACCAACACCAACACCAACACCAACACCAACACCAACACCAACACCAACACCAACACCAACACCAACACCAACACCAACACCAACACCAACACCAACACCAACACCAACACCAACACCAACACCAACACCAACACCAACACCAACACCAACACCAACACCAACACCAACACCAACACCAACACCAACACCAACACCAACACCAACACCAACACCAACACCAACACCAACACCAACACCAACACCAACACCAACACCAACACCAACACCAACACCAACACCAACACCAACACCAACACCAACACCAACACCAACACCAACACCAACACCAACACCAACACCAACACCAACACCAACACCAACACCAACACCAACACCAACACCAACACCAACACCAACACCAACACCAACACCAACACCAACACCAACACCAACACCAACACCAACACCAACACCAACACCAACACCAACACCAACACCAACACCAACACCAACACCAACACCAACACCAACACCAACACCAACACCAACACCAACACCAACACCAACACCAACACCAACACCAACACCAACACCAACACCAACACCAACACCAACACCAACACCAACACCAACACCAACACCAACACCAACACCAACACCAACACCAACACCAACACCAACACCAACACCAACACCAACACCAACACCAACACCAACACCAACACCAACACCAACACCAACACCAACACCAACACCAACACCAACACCAACACCAACACCAACACCAACACCAACACCAACACCAACACCAACACCAACACCAACACCAACACCAACACCAACACCAACACCAACACCAACACCAACACCAACACCAACACCAACACCAACACCAACACCAACACCAACACCAACACCAACACCAACACCAACACCAACACCAACACCAACACCAACACCAACACCAACACCAACACCAACACCAACACCAACACCAACACCAACACCAACACCAACACCAACACCAACACCAACACCAACACCAACACCAACACCAACACCAACACCAACACCAACACCAACACCAACACCAACACCAACACCAACACCAACACCAACACCAACACCAACACCAACACCAACACCAACACCAACACCAACACCAACACCAACACCAACACCAACACCAACACCAACACCAACACCAACACCAACACCAACACCAACACCAACACCAACACCAACACCAACACCAACACCAACACCAACACCAACACCAACACCAACACCAACACCAACACCAACACCAACACCAACACCAACACCAACACCAACACCAACACCAACACCAACACCAACACCAACACCAACACCAACACCAACACCAACACCAACACCAACACCAACACCAACACCAACACCAACACCAACACCAACACCAACACCAACACCAACACCAACACCAACACCAACACCAACACCAACACCAACACCAACACCAACACCAACACCAACACCAACACCAACACCAACACCAACACCAACACCAACACCAACACCAACACCAACACCAACACCAACACCAACACCAACACCAACACCAACACCAACACCAACACCAACACCAACACCAACACCAACACCAACACCAACACCAACACCAACACCAACACCAACACCAACACCAACACCAACACCAACACCAACACCAACACCAACACCAACACCAACACCAACACCAACACCAACACCAACACCAACACCAACACCAACACCAACACCAACACCAACACCAACACCAACACCAACACCAACACCAACACCAACACCAACACCAACACCAACACCAACACCAACACCAACACCAACACCAACACCAACACCAACACCAACACCAACACCAACACCAACACCAACACCAACACCAACACCAACACCAACACCAACACCAACACCAACACCAACACCAACACCAACACCAACAACAACAACAACAAAATAATAGATAATAGGTAATTTTATTACATAGTTTAATACTTTTTATTAAAATGTGGCCTAATAGCTGATTCCTTTGCATTTTTGTAAACATTGATAAATAATCCAATTTTCAATATCTTTGCAGAGACCATTGTCTGCAATGCTGCCATCCAGGGGAGACTACAACCAAAGTTCAAAGATATGCCAAGGCTCGACTGGAAGTTTGTACCTGCAAGTTTGGAGCTTATCCTCAAATTCAAGGTATATATCTATTTATTATTATTTTTTTTTATGAAACACATCCATTATGCAAGCCTAGTAAGTAATATACCCACATTGAACATTGAGACTGCTTCCTGTTCCTTCAGTAATTATTTACCTTCTGGACATAATCGGCTATAATCTTCATTTTTATTTTCTCCCCCTTTTCTAGCATTTGTCAAAAGTGACAGACCTGCACAGTTCAAGAACCTTCAAATCAGATATGTGAGAGGTCTGGATCCCATTATCAAGCTTATGGACAAAGATGATAATGTACAAGAGGTGAGTACCTATAAGTTTCAAAGGGTCCAAAATATTCATGTACCAGTCATGATATTAAATTGTCTAGCCTCTTTGGACCAAGATTGTAAATGTTTTTCACATTTCTTGAAGTTCCTTGGACCGAGAAAAAGGAAAATGTTTATGAAAATAAAAATATAAAAAGATGAAGGTAGAAAAAAACCTTCAAATCAGATATGTGAGAGGTCTGGATCCCATTATCAAGCTTATGGACAAAGATGATAATGTACAAGAGGTGAGCACCTATAAGTTTCAAAGGGTCCAAAATAGTCATGTACCAGTCATGATATTAAATTGTCTAGCCTCTTTGGACCAAGATTGTACATGTTTTTCACATTTCTTGAAGTTCCTTGGACCAAGAAAAAGGAAAATGTGTATGAAAATAAAAATATAAAAAGATGGAGGTAGAAAAAAAAAGAAAAAGATTACTGATTTAGAAAACAAAGAAAGTAGGTCTTTGAAAAAGCTTCTTATTTCTTTACTTATGCTTCCAGGTATTGGCAATTGAGCGATGGAACACCGACTCAGTTGAGGAATTCCTCAAAACTCATTTGGAATCTGACGATCCAGCTCCTGCCGAAGTGGAAGAAGAAAACCGAGACTACCTGAAAACCAACATGGTTTGAATGAAGGGTTTGAAGTTTAAACGCTGCTGTACGGTGTACAGAATCTGATAATACCAAGACTTTCTCTGTGGACTGTCCTTCTGCTTAAATTCTGGTTTTCACAGACGAATAGAGTGGGTTATTATCCAGCCTAGTCAGTTTGGAGAGCACGTCTACCTTGTAAGTGCTAGGTTACAGGTTTGATTCCCACCTGAGACAATCCTTTATCCTAAACATTTTTTTCTTTTTTTTTTTTCAATGCAATGCAACAGATCAGGTTTTGTTCTTGGAACGACTTACTTAATCTCATCCTGTCTTTCTCTCTTCGCTTTCGGATGATAAGACCTTAGGAGTTACAGTGTTCCCTCTATCAAACCTGGTTTGTTGGTATACTACTCGCCTGTATGAACGAGGCTTAAAATGTCTGATTATTTATCCGAGGGGAATCACAGGAGCTCAAAATGACATTACCGCGACTATTAATAGTTATGCTATGTTTTAGTCTACGTCATAACTTTTTCGAACTGCGAAACAGTGCTTTTTTTTGAATGGGTATCTACATAGGTATAAGTATAACCCAAGTTGAAGGACTTGATAGATATCTACTTAACGAACCATAAATGAATCCAAGTTTGCATTTAAGTACAGGTTTAATTTTAAGTTCCCTCTTACTTGCTTACATCAGACATAAGTACATACATAGGTTTAACATTGAAAAGGATGGAGAAAATTATAAATATAAAAAAGATATTAATGGTAATAGCCACAAAAGAGGTTGCCACTAAAGATAGGTGCATAGGTATAACCCAAGTTGAAGGACTTGATGGATACCTACTTAACGAACCATAAATGAATCCAAGTTTGCATTTAAGTACAGGTTTAATTTTAAGTTCCCTCTTACTCCCTCTTTCCATCATACCACATGTTCCGAATCTACCTCTTTTTTTTTGCTTGGACACTCGAAGTGTTAAGACCTTAGCCTTACCTATTATCCACTACTTACCAGAGAGACCTTCTAGTCCCCACCACCTCTCTCTTTTGTTTCATGCCTGGAGCCATAATCTAATGTTTGAACCAGTTTCATTTAACATGTCTGGTTGCTTTTTGCTCCTCCCCTGGAGTATGCAGAAAAATTAATATTTTACCACTGGAACTTTTTAGATCTGTCGTGACAAGTATAAACTTACCAGAGAGACCTTCTAGTCCCCACCACCTCTCTCTTTTGTTTCATGCCTGGAGCCATAATCTAATGTTTGAACCAGTTTCATTTTACATGTCTGGTTGCTTTTTGCTCCTCCCCTGGAGTATGCAGAAAAATTAATATTTTATCACTGGAACTTTTTAGATCTGTCGTGACAAGTGTAATAATAATACCTAATATTGAAGTTTATTTTATGTCACATTAACAATAAAATGTTCTTTTGGAATAAATCCCTTTAAGTACTAGAGTACTTTTAGGGAATTCTTCTTAATTATTTTTCCCTTAAATTTTCTTCATCTTCTTTATTAGTTCATTCTTTCGTTCTTATAAACTAAAGAATTTAGTAGGCTGATTGGTTATTTTCAATGGAATGTCTAAAATGCTAATTTTCGATTCCTTGATTAAGTTCAAACTCTTTGGCCCCAAACATTAGTATACGAACCCAACTCTAATAGCTACTTATGTGGTCTAGCATCTTACTATTTTTTTTCCAATGTGTCGATGTTTTTGAATGCAATTTGTTTTTTGAATCCGTGCACTTTTGTTAAACTTGTGTAAAAATAAACCCTAATGACACTTGTGTCGTATTTTGAAAATCATGTTGATTTCCTCTCTTTGCACTTTTTTTACTTTCTATTAGGTACTACAGACCTACAGTTAAAGCGGAGCTATATACTCAATAGTAATGAGAAATTATTGCGATCAGAATCTGTTGCACTTGTATTTGGAGCAAAGTCAGTCTTGTGAAGACACATAGGTAAGTATTTGTAATTTGATGAAGCATTATTTACGAGTCTTAAAAGGAGTTTATTAGATAAGACAACAGTGGCGTAGCGTGGTCTAAATTCAAGTGTAGGGCGTGTTGGGCTCATGCACAGGTCTACCAAGTCCCATCACAGTACATGCCATTAATATTTATGGGCATTAGAGTGAACTTTTGAGTTGTATGGCCGCCATACACGCCATACATACACGCTACGCCACTGGTAATGAGAAATTATTGCGATCAGAATCTCTTGCACTTGTATTTGGAGCAAAGTCAGACTTGTGAAGACACATAGGTAAGTATTTGTAATTTGATGAAGCATTATTTACGAGTCGTAAAAGGAGTTTATTAGATAAGACAATACTAGACATAGGTACTAGATAAGACAATTAAATTCCCCAAAAATTGTGAAGAGGTTCTTAGCCTCAGCACAAACACATTTCCATATTTCCATGACGTTTATCAAGTGACTGGATTATCTTCTTTGTACTTAAAACACAATTAAGCAAACGTCATTCTCACGTCAATAAATTCAACTCACATTACATCATTTGAAGAATAAGAAGTAATTTAAAACAAACAAAATTAAGACAGAGAGAGAGAGATAATGAGAAAGGGAATTTGAAAATAATAATGATGATAATACAGGGTTTATACGCGACCTGAAAAATATGGAAAAGTCATGGAATCTGAAAATCGGCCAAAGGTAATGGAAAATCGTTGAAATTCAAAGAAAACCTGGAAAAGTCATACAAGTAATTTGCCATCTGGTCAAAAAAAGAAAAATATTCATATTAAATTAATATCAAATATTTCCGCCGCCTGCGGCTCATTCCCCCTCATACCTATTCCTCCTGCATATTGCATATTTTATTTAAATGGAGGGCTATTCTTACACTCGTATTTATGAACTCTTGTTCAGTCTCAAGTCAAAATTGACCAATCAAACGCCTTGAGACTATGCTTAGCACGAACTTAAGAGCCAGCATTTTGTTCATAAATCTGGGTGTTACTGTTTTTCAAGTACCTCGGCCCCCTAATTTTCTGGGAAATTCGTGAGAGTTTTCTGGAATAGTGATAGATTTTCATTCCGAAAAAGCGTATAAACCCTGTAATAATACGGTATCTAATCCCAGTTTAATAATTTAGATGAATTAATTAATTTTAATAACAAGTTCTACAAGTCTCTGATTATAGCTACTTGAACTATTGTGGGTAGGTAATGTAGGTATACTTACCCATGTACATAACACACCTACCTACTTAACACACTGTGAAATATTTCCATGAGCTAAGTAGGTATACGTAAATACCTATGAATACAGTAGAACCTCGATTATTTCAACTAATTGGGACCGGGGGTAGTTGAAATGATCGAGATTGAAAAGATCACTTTCTATGATCTTTTCAGACAGCCTTTGAAAGATAGGAAAAACAATGAATTTTGGAGTTGAAATAATGGAAGTTGAAATTATCGAGGTATGTACCTACGTAATTAATGCCGCCAGCCATTCACGCTCAGACCGGCGGAACGCGTGGCGGAAAAAGCTCGAGACCTAGGTCTATCAGGCAGTCTGAGAGACCACGGTTGAAGCGTTTTTCGCCACACACGTTCTGAAGGACCGGGGGTAGTTGAAATGATCGAGATTGAAAAGATCACTTTCTATGATCTTTTCAGACAGCCTTTGAAAGATAGGAAAAACAATGGATTCTGGGAGTTGAAATAATGGAAGTTGAAATAATCGAGGTATGTACCTACGTAATTAATGCTAGCCATTCACGCTCAGACCGTCTGGACGTGTGGCGGAAAAAGACCTAGGTCTGTCAGGCAGTCTGAGAGACTACGATTGAAGCGTTTTTCGCCACACACGTTCTGAGCGTGAGTGGCTAGCCAAAAATTGAATTGAACTCCAATTTTTTTCTCGTGTTTTAATTTTACTGTGCGCCATGGGACGTTGAGAGTAGAGGAAGACAATTTTCAATGTCGACGATTTGCGAAAATTTCAAAAAATGTGCAAATTCTGGAAATACAAGTGTAAAATAAAAATAAAACAAATATTTTAACTCTGGAGGACATGATGGTCTTGAAAGAGTGGTGTTAATAAAATGTTTAGAAGGCAGAGGGACAGGGTTAATCTAATGGTAACGCCCTTGCCATGCAGAAGGTCCAGGGTTCGATGACCATCATCGATAAAAAAAAGCATCTTATTTCGATTTCAATATTTTCAATAGCTTACTTTCGGGGGTTCTCGTGTTGACCCATCACCTGAATGGTAAATGGGAAGTATTGTCACTTCGCAGTTTTAGACCCAACTGCGATAGATACTGTCTCTTCGTACCAAAGTGGGCTGTAGGTTGGGCATGTAATGATCCTGCCAAAGTGGAAGAAGAAAACCGAGACTACCTGAAAACCAACATGGTTTGAATGAAGGGTTTGAAGTTTAAACGCTGCTGTACAGCCTGCCAAAGTGGAAGAAGAAAACCGAGACTACCTGAAAACCAACATGGTTTGAATGAAGGGTTTGAAGTTTAAACGCTGCTGTACAGATAATACCAAGACTATCTCTGTGGACTGTCCTTCTGCTTAAATTCTGGTTTTCACAGACGAATAGAGTGGGTTATCCAGCCTAGTCGGCTTGGAGAGCATATCTACCTTGTAAGCGCTAGGTTTCAGATGTGATTCCCGCCTGAGACGATCCTTTATCCTAAACATTTTTTTTTCAATGCAATGCAACAGATCAGGTTTTGTTCTCGGAACGACTTACTTAATCTCATCCTGTCTTCTTTCTCTCTTTGCTTTCGGATGATAAGACCTTAGGAGTTACATTGTTCCCTCTATCAAACCTGGTATGTTGGTATACTCGCCTGTATGAACGAGGCTTAAAATGTCTGATTATTTATCTGAGGGGAATCACAGGAGCTCAAAATTACTTTGGTTTTCATTGTGATTTTAATTATAATTTATAATGCACTGAATTATTTTTATGAGTTTATGTCATGTTTAGATTCGCGGTAACCCTGAGCGGCACAAGCGCGCGGTAATTGTCACGGGGCCCTCACTATGTCGTACGATAATTTATGAATTAGGTAACACGTCCGGCCTGGTGCGATGTTAACGCAGGGTATCTCTTACTGGTACCTACTTATGGTACGATTTTTTTCTTACTATCTATGGACAATTACTGTTCTGTGTTTGTAGTGGGCAAAATTGTAAGATTTATCGTTCGGCACTTCAATGTGGGATCGTAAGAAAAACCGTACCGTGTGTATCATCGTCCCGAAAGCGGAGGAAGACCGGGATGGGAGAAAGCCACAGCCGTTCCGAGAACGAGCCTTACCTGTTAAGTATAAAATCCGCCCCGGGCGGGAATCGAACCCGCGACCTAGTGATGCTTAACATTGTTGTCTTTTTTAGAGTTATAAATTCACGTTCATCTCTCCAGGCCCATCATCAACAGATCAGGTTTTGTTCTCGGAACGACTTACTTAATCTCATCCTGTCTTCTTTCTCTCTTTGCTTTCGGATGATAAGACCTTAGCTAGCAGTTACAGTGTTCCCTCTATCAAACCTGGTATGTTGGTATACTCGCCTGTATGAACGAGACTTAAAATGTCTGATTATTTATCCGAGGGGAATCACAGGAGCTCAAAATGACTTTACCGCGACTATTAATAGTTATGCTGTGTTTTTGTCTACGTCGTAACTTTTTCGAACTGCGAAACAGTGCAATCTTTTTTTTCTTTTTTTTTTTTATGGAATGACTATCTACATAGGTATAACCCAAGTTGAAGGACTTGATACTTGATGGATACCTACTTAACGAACCATGAATGAATCCCAAGTTTGCATTTAAGTACAGGTTTAATTTTAAGTTCCCTCTTACTCCCTCTTTCCATCATACCACATGTTCCGAATCTACCTCTTTTTTTGCATGGACACTCGAAGTGTTAAGACCTTAGCCTTACCTATTATCCACTACTTACCAGAAAGATCTTCTGGTCCCCACCACCTCTCTCTTTTGTTTCATGCCTGGAGCCATAATCTAATGTTTGATCCAGTTTCATCTCTCTCTCTCTCTCTCTCTCTCTCTCTCTCTCTCTCTCTCTCTCTCTCTCTCGCTCTCTCTCTCTCTCTCTCTCTCTGGTCGGATTACCTCATTCTCAAGTTCAATTTCTGTTCTGTTGATTGTAAGATTAGTGATAGAGCGAGGTTTTTACTCGTCGCGAGTCGCAGTGTTAGTTCAGTGATAAATTTAGACTTCAGTGTTGTGCTGTTGTGTGTAGGCTGTTGCTATTCACTCAGTGAGATATAGCTCGTGAATTATACGCTCCTAGTTCCTACGTAATTAATTTTGGAAGCGAGTTGAACGTCGAAAAAATAATCGAAAAATTCCTACGAAAAAAGTGGGTTTATCCAACTAATATCCATAGAGCGAGGTTTTTACTCGTCGCGAGTCGCAGTGTTAGTTCAGTGATAAATTTAGACTTCAGTGTTGTGCTGTTGTGTGTAGGCTGTAGCTATTCACTCAATGCTCGTGAATTATACGCTCCTAGTTAGTTCCTACGTAATTAATTTTGGAAGCGAGTTGAACGTCGAAAAAATAATCGAAAAATTCCTACGAAAAAAGTGGGTTTATCCAACTAATATCAATAGGTATCTCTAGTAAATCTTCGTAGGTAACGACTAAACCTAGATATTTAATAAAATAATTTATTGTGAGCTTGTAAGACTTGGACAATAATGGGACTAAACCACCTCACAATATTATGACATTATCACATTAAAGGCCATTGATTTCGACTTCCGATTTTTTTTTTACTATAAATAGGTATCACTTACAAAAAAATTGCCCAAGTGCAGTTCATTTACAAATACTAATCCCTCATCAAGACCATTTTCTTTTCCGTGTTTTGTGATACATTTTTACGCGGTTCCGCGTAATTTTTACGTTTTACGTGTTCAGTTTCGGACAGATTGAGTGCTCGTCATCCAGTCTTGTGCCTCAAGAATTTCATTTGCCTCAGTTTTACATAGTTTGGTTCATTTGACTCAGTTAATTAGTTTGGTGACGTTTGGTTTCAAATTTGAGCCCGATCTCTTCTTTTGGTGGAGCACTCAACCGCTTGTTTTGGTGGAGGACCAGATTATCCACCTGATTTGGAGTTACCTGCGGCGCGGCTGTTGTTCTCGTGAAGTGTCCAGGATGGGTTACCACTAGGAAAGTGGGTGTTTGGTGGATTTCTGGTAAGCGAAGTTTCAGATAGCTTTTTACTTTCCTTATCCTATAGGAAGGAAAGTAATGTAATCGGGTCAAATTTTCGATGATCAGTTTTTTAGTGCCAAAACACGTTTTGAGGTCCCTAGAGCCTAAATACAAAGTTTCAGCCATTGGCCGTGTGTGTGTCTGGTCTCAAGCTTTTTCAGCGCGGATATTACTTGTAAATAGTTATAGACATAGAGTACCCAATGCATGTTATATGCAGAGTACAGCTGGCAGAACCTCGATTATTTCAACTAATTGGGACCGGGGGTAGTTGAAATGATCGAGGTTGAAATGATCACTTTCTATGATCTTTTCCTCTGATAAGATAGGATATCCTTTGAAAGAGAGAAAAAAACAATGGATTTTGGAGTTGAAATAGGTAAAGGAGTGTTGAAATTATGGAAGTTGAAATAATCGAGGTTCTATTGTACCTATACACGTTATAGAATAAACTGTAAACATGTTATAAAGTCACTCTTCATTTTCCGCTTGTTTTGCGGTTGCCAAAATAGGCCGAAAATGAAAAACGCGCGTGGTATTCGAAAACGAAGTTCCAAATGTCAGCAATAAAATTACGAGGAGTTACAATTAGGTAGCAGATTTTTTCGGAAACAATAGGCAGGTACAATTGGTTGCCAAATACTTCATGTTAACCAGTAGCGGTGGCACGTTGAATGTACCAGTTCTCGATGATGGGTCACTGACGTTAAGCACCGTTGAGACTGCTTTGTACCTGGATGGGTGACCATCTGAGTAATAGTATACCAAATAAATATACCTACTTGGACCTACCCGGTACCTAAAGTCCCATCAGGAGCAATCTCGAAAGTTGTAACAATTACCTACTTTTATTTAACCGCCTGACTGCGGTGTTCGAACCCACAACCCGCAACAGCCAGTCACGGAATCAATCATTTGCATGATACAAATTTCTTGATTCCGCCGGGAATCGAACCCGGGTCTCCCGCGTGCACGGCGAGCGCAGTGACCACTACGCCATGGGAGCTGACTCAAATAGATACCTATACCTGGACCTACCTGGTACCTAAAGTCCCATCAGGAGCAATCTCCAAAGTTGTAACAATTACCTACTTTTATTTTACCTCCTGACTGCGGTATTCGAACCCACAGTGTCCGGGTGCGAAGCCGAGGTTAGTAAACCGTTCCAAATTTGTGCCGTTTTGTGGTGAGGTCACCACTTTTGTAATGGGTTCATTTAAAAAACCAATTAAGAGAGTTGTTATTTTGGTGTCTCTTTTCTAGACTAAGAATAATTAGTTCTTAGCGTGTGACGTCTTCAGTAGTAGGTAACAATAATAGACTTTTGAGGTGAAGAAAGATAATTTGAGGCTTTCTCTACCACCTAACTTCTGCCATTGTGGTCAATATTGTTCAAACAAATGAGGTTAAATTTACATCTTCTTTGAGTATTGTGGATATTTGTGGTGGGAAACAGAGGGTCTCTTCAGAGTCTAATACTATGAGGTAGACTCTGAAATTTTGGAGCCCGTGCCCCCCTAAGTCCCCACTTTAAACACGGCCCTGACATTGGTTACTCTCCCATTGTGGTCAAAATTGTCCAAACAAATGAGGTTAAATTTACATCTTCTTTGAGTATTGTGGATGTTTGTGGTGGGAAACAGAGGGTTTCTTCAGAGTCTAATACTATGAGGTAGACTCTGAAATTTTGGAGCCCGTGCCCCCCTCAGTCCCCACTTTAAACACGGCCCTGACATTGGTTACTCTGCATAGCACGAGCCATGACATCCATTGTGGTCAAAATTGTCCAAACAAATGAGGTTAAATTTACATCTTCTTTGAGTATTGTGGATGTTTGTGGTGGGAAACAGAGGGTCTCTTCAGAGTCTAATACTATGAGGTAGACACTGAAATTTTGGAGCCCCTGCCCCCCTCAGTCCCCACTTTAAACACGGCCCTGACATTGGTTACTCTGCATAGCACGAGCCATGACACAATTCTTGATTTGCAAAACAATTAACATAAATCTTCTTGCAGAGCGATACAGAGGTTGTTAATTTTATTGCCGTGAGATGACCTAATGTTTCACATGTTAGTAGGTATCGTCATAAATTTATTGTTCCCTAAGAGACTACCTGATCAGGGTGGTCATTCAGTGAGGGGGATAAATGAGCCGATTCTGGGAGGTCGTGTTTAAAAAATTCGGTCTGTCCCCAAAAAGATGTATAAACTACTATTATAGCGTCTATACATATGTACCTATAAGTATTATGGTCGATCGATCTGAAAGGTGTCCTCATTATAAAACTGTTTTTACTTTCCTTTATCGTCATAAATTTATTGTTCCCTAAGAGACTACCTGATCAGGGTGGTCATTCAGTGAGGGGGATAAATGAGCCGATTCTGGGAGGTTGTGTTTAAAAAATTCGGTCTGTCCCCAAAAAGATGTATAACCTACTATTATAGCGTCTATACATATGTACCTATATTATGGTCGATCGATCTGAAAGGTGTCCTTACTATAAAACTGTTTTTACTTTCCTTATTTTCTTCTTCTTCTTCGCCTTTTCCCGTGTACAGAAGGGGTCGGCGCCTTTCGTCAGCCCTCAATCAGCCCTAAGGTGATCGCTTTCGGTTTTGGCCACAGAATTTTGCGAGGGGATGCCCTCCGCACTCAACCCTTGCTATTTCTTTAGCAGAGGAAATTCAGGCTGGTATACTCACTGTTTATAGTCCCCCAGCCAGACTAAGCTGGTCTCCTCCCTGGTTTAACGTCCCCCAGCCAGACAATTTACTTTCCTTATTTTATTCCACCAAAATCTACCTATTTTGACGGCGGATTTTACTTATATGCTTATATCCTAAAAAAAAAAAAAGGTTCGTGGTTCGTTCTCGGAACGGCAGGCTTTCTCCTATCCTGTCCTCCTCTTCTCTTCGATTTCGAGACGATAAGAACTCCGTGACGTCGCGTCGTTACAAATGTCCCTCTCTGTCTTAAAAAATCTCATTTTTGACCATGTAGATACCCCACAGTGGGAATTCGGTACATAATATACCTACTCGTAAAGTGTTTTCATTTGTCCATGACAATGGGTACAAGTACATTTTGTCCACTGCCGCTGTTATTTTCATAGCAATAGGTACAAGTACATTTTGTCCACTGTCTCAATAAAATTATTTTCATAGCACGCGTCGCGGTCGTTTTAATATCTGCTTCCAAAATAGGCCGAAAATGAAAAACGCGCGTGGTATTCGAAAACAAAGTTCCAAATGTCAGCAATAAAATTACGAGGAGAGTTACAATTAGGTAGCAGATTTTTTTGGAAAGAATAGGCAGGTAGAATTGGTTGCCAAATACTTCATGTTAACCAGTAGCGGTGGCACGTTGAATGCACCAGTTCTCGATGATGGGTCACTGACGTTAAGCACCGTTGAGACTGCTTTGTACCTGGATGGGTGACCATCTGAGTAATAGTATACCAAATAAATATACCTACTTAGACCTACCCGGTACCTAAGGTCCCATCAGGAGCAATCTCGAAAGTTGTAACAATTACCTACTTTTATTTTACTGCCTGACTGCGGTATTCGAACCCACAGTGTCCGGGTGCGAAGCCGAGGTTAGTAAACCGTTCCAAATTTGTGCCGTTTTGTGGTGAGGTCACCACTTTTGTAATGGGTTCATTTAAAAAACCAATTAAGAGAGTTGGTTTCTTTTTGTTTTTTGGTGTTTCTTTTCTAGAATAAGAATAATTAGTTCTTAGCGTCTTCAATAGTAGAGGTCTACAATAATAAACTCTTGAGGTGAATTAACATAATTTGAGGCTTTCTCTACCACCTTAACTTCTGCCGTTGTGGTCAAAATTGTAAAAAAAACGAGATTAAATTTACACCTTCTTTGAGTATTGTGGATGTTTGTGGTTAGAAACAGAGAGTCTACTATGAGGTTAGATTCTGAAAATAGTTTTCTCTCATTAATTCTAAATTACCTGAATGTAATACCTTGAAATTCCCGTCAAGACCTAATACCTATGTAGATTCATGTATTAGTGCAATATTATAGCTTCCCCTTTTAGAGATTCTCTACCATTGCACATGTGACATGTTTGGCAACAATGCCTATTTTTTTGCTGTCACGTTGATCTGGACACACTATAGATCTATTTCTCACGAAATAAATGTTGCTAGTGTAGGTATGTAAATTACTTTATTATTCTATTTTATTCTAATACCTATGTAGGTAAATTTCAATCATAGATAGGTACCTATGATGGATAGGTAAGAAATTAAAACAAGTTAAATGGGCACACCTTCATTGGATAAGACCAGGCAGATATATAACTACTTATATTAGATACCTTTAAGTACCTATTCATAGGTATTTAGTAAATCTAGTTATCTTGAATTTTACACGGTTTTTATAGGCATCATTAATGAAAGATACCTAATTAATATGCTCAGGAAACTGGCAGTGCTATGTTCATTTTATTGTAATAGGAGATGTTCTTCTCAAGAAATTAATCATTGTTTTTTTCTTAAGAAATTTACAAAGTAGTAAGAATAACCTGAGTAAGAAATTCATTGTTAATTATTTCTCAAGTAACTACGTAAGTAGGTATTTTATTGAAATTGTTCCCGTGATTTTGAATGTACTCACTCAAATGTATACGTAGGTAATCAAAATAGGACGAATTCAAAATGTATTATACTCGTATGACTAAGATTTACACGTAGCTAGGTACCTACCCACTTGTACCTAGGTGTAGGTATGCAATCCATTCGTATTTCTTGCAGTACTGTGAGTAAGAAATTAATAATTGTTAATTATTTCTCAAGTATAACTACGTATTTTATTGAAATTGTTCCCGTGATTTTGTATGTAGGTACTCACTCAAATGTATACGTAATCAAAATAGGGCGAATTCAAAATGTATTATACTCGAATGACTAAGATTTATACGTAGCTATAGGTACCCACTTGTACCTAGGTGTAGGTATGCAATTCATTCTAGGTACATTCTCGGTACCTACCGTTCTACCTATTTTGTAAGCAATACCTACCTACCAAGCAATCGTCGTGTTGTTTGCTAATTTCTCGTTTTCAAAACTATCGACTTGAGTGACGTAATTAACAATCCAAGCTAGTTTTCTCTCATTAATTCTAAATTACCTGAATGTAATACCTTGAAATTCCCGTCAAGACCTAATACCTACGTAGATTCATGTAAAATACCAAAACTACCTAATAGAGGTACCTAACCACGTATGGACAATAGGTATAAGTTGGGTTTTGTAAGGTAGATTATTTGAAGTAGGTACCATCGTATCCATTGGAATATGTATTACGTTTTTGATAGGTTGGCACATCACTAAAAATTAATACAAATAGAATAAAATAATAATAATAAAACTTGAAAATGCCATACATAAAAGTAGATACATACCTAGACAGCTGCCTAATAGCTACCTACTCTTCATTCAAACATTCGTTCAAATTTAACCCATAAACAAGTTGATGATTTGATGAGTCGGAATCTAGGTAAATATAGGTCACTCCCTCCCCCTCCCCCCCTTCCCTCCCATTCTCTCCCCTCCTTTTCCCTTCTCCCCTCGCTCTCCCCTTCGCTCCTCTCCTCCCTCTCCCATTCCCTTTTCAAATTTTAATCTATCGTTAACATCGTAATTGGTGCGAAGCCCCCCTCTCTCTCACTTGCTCTCCCATCCCGGGGTAGAGAAAGAGGGGAGAGGGAGCAAAGGAGGGGAAGGGAGTGAAGGAGGAGGGGGAGAGGGAGGAGAAATAGGGAGGGGAGAGCGAAGGAGGGGGAGGGAATGAAAGGAGGGCAAGGGAGCAAACGAGGGGAAAGAGGGGGAGAGACTCCTCTGATGATTCACCTTAGCGTATTCCCATCAACATGGAGTCAATCACCCATCCACATCCTCTTGACACGGGATCTATTTAAGTATTTTTTTTTTTTCTTTTCAAGTCTTTTTTCGAAGAGGTTTGATGAAGGGAACTGTAACTGCTAAGGCCTTATCGTTCCAAAAGCGAAGGGAGAAGGAAGACAGGATAGGAGAAAGCCAGCCGATCCGAGAACGAACCATATTTTTGTTTAGGATAAAGTTCGCCCCGAGCGGGAATCGAACCCCCGACCTAGCGCTTACAAGGCAGACGCGCTACCCTCTCCAAGCTAACTAGACTTTCTGATTTATTCTTTACTTTTTTTTAAGAGTGAGCTAATCTAATCAGTGATATTAATTTTATGTCCAACCACAACTAATTTATCTATTCTCCCCTGAGGTTTGAATGGCCAGATAATATTGTAAACAAGCGATTGTGTGTTTTTTTTTTTTTTTTTTTTTTTTTCTTTTTTTTTAGGGGTTTAAGAATATCATTGTACAACTAAACAGTGAGCTAATCTAATCAGTGATATTTTATACCCAACTACCTAATTATCTTTTTTCCCCTGAGGTTTGAATGGCCAGATAATATTGTAAACAAGAGATAAATTGTAAACAATAGATAAATTGTAAACAATATGAATGGAAGTATACATAGGGGATAGCGGGCCCCATCACTCATATTTAGTGATGACTTGATCATTGGTCGACATCAGGGGCGGATTGAAGGTCCTTCTCAGAACGATAGACTCATATTGAATTAGTTACTTATCCTAAGTAACTAATTCAATATGAGTCATATGGGGGCACGGTTGGTCCAGTGGTAATGCGCTTGCTTGCCATGTAGAAGGTCCCGGGTTCGAATCCCACCATCGACAAAAATTTATACTCGTTTTCGATTGCAAACGAGTAATAACTTTAAAGTCTTTACTGACGGGGGTACAAGGCCTGCCGCTCATTGGAAGCGTAGTCGCGCGATGTCTCCTGAAAATCCGCCACAAGAGTGTCCAAATCGTCACCCATCCGGGTATCAAACACGCCCAATGTCATGCGGTGATTATTAGGTTACTACTTGAAATGTGGCTGCTCTGAGATCAACTCTGATGCGAGGCATACTACGGGATGGGCATGCTACGACATAGGCCACAAGCGTCTAATGTAGCAGTTGTTCCATTGCTACGCTTTAAAATCATTCGTCCTACGTCCAATACCGAAATTTCACAAGAGAGAAATCGTAGTAGATAATGCAACATTGTCAAATTAAACACAACATAATTAACCAGCAATTAAGACTTCAACTTAATTAGGTATAATCTACCAGCTTCAGGTCAATTACCAAGTCCAGGTCAATTCACAAGGGAAGTATTACATCCTTCTGATTTACCACAAAACCCGGGGATTAACTCCTACCTTAATTTCAGTTCCGTCAAGTAGGTCACTCTTGGAATCGGCCTAATTAGTCACTTGTAATATTTGCATTATTACTGTGGTGAGAAGCTCACCACAAAACCCGGGGATTAACTCCTACCTTAATTTCAGCTCCGCTAAGTAGGGCACTCTTGGAATCGGCCTAATTAGTCACTTGTAATATTTGCATTATTACTGTGGTGAGAAGCTTGAATTCTTCACAAGAAAATGGTGTGAACATTACACGACTTTCCATTACCGTAAGAAAGTTACGTACCAATTCACAAGGGAAGTGTTACATCCTTCTGATTCACCACAAAACCCGGGGATTAACTCCTACCTTAATTTCAGTTCCGTCAAGTAGGTCACAGACTCTTGGAATCGGCCTAATTAGGGACTTGTTATATTGCATTGTTAGTGGTGTGAAGCTTGTGAATGCCTCATAAGAATTTGGCGCGAACATCACACGATTTCCATTACAGTAAGAAAGTTACGTACCTCACCTCCGAATCCGATTTTGAAGAAAAACACCAATAATTTTACTCTGTAGGTAACTAGGGACTTCCTGACTGTATTTTGTATAAAGGTCTCCTCATTTCAGTACTCCCTCCATCCACCCCTGGTGGGCAATTGAATGGGACCACCTGTCGGCTTTCGCTTAAATGCCCCCCTCATTTCCCCCATAAAGATTCCCTATGAATCGAGCCATAGGAGGGTAATAGAAAGTAATATAAGTGAAATGTTTCATTCTCAGTACAAGGTTCCCTATGAATCGAGCCATAGGAGGGTAATAGAAAGTAATATAAGTGCAATGTTTCATTCTCAGTACCTCAGTGGTTAGAATATAGAATAGAATACACCTCATTTATATATTGCTAGGTTGTTTTGTTAATTCTTGTGGTTGTTAATTCCACGGCTTAATATTTCTTATGTCTCAACTCCTGATTATCACAGGGACCACCTGTCGGCTTTCGCTTAAATGCCCCCCTCATTTCCCCCATAAAGATTTCCTATGAATCGAGCCTTAGGAGGGTAATAGAAAGTAATTTAAGTGCAATGTTTCATTCTCAGTACCTCAGTGGTTAGAATAGAATAGAATACACCTCATTTATATTGCTAGGTCGTTTTGTTAATTCTTGTGGTTATTAATTGAACGGCTTAATATTTCCTAATGTCTCAACTCCTGATTATCACACCGGATAGATTTAATTTAGTACGGTCCTGGTTAATTAAGCTCGTGCCGGCCAGCCTAGTTAGTTTGAAGGGTAGCTCGCCTGCCTTGTAAGCGCCAGGTCGCGGGTTCGATTCCCGCCCGGGCGAACTCCATCTTAATAACAATATCCTATCCTAAACACCTAAGGTTCGTTCTCGGAGTAGATGGCTTTCTTTTAGCCTGTCCTCTTTAAGTCTCTTCCATTTCGGGAAGACAGGACCTTACAGTTCCATCTATTAAACCTCTGGACTCACACAGCAAACGGGACCCTATGGGCCTTAATGACCTAATTCGGTCAAAATTTCTTGAGAAAATTTCTTTTCTGTGTTCACTATTTTTGCCATGTTTCATCGAAATCGGATAAAACTTTTCAAATGGTGAAACAAACGGTGAACTTAGTCCAGTAAAAATATGTTTTTTTCTCCTTCATTTCAGATGACACCACCAGGGTTCCGTTGCTCAGGGATAACTCATCTGACTCGGACTATATCAATGCTTCCTTCATCAAGGTAAGATCAAAATAAAATTTCCACCATTTACAAGTTGGTATTGTAATGTAAATGCAGTTTCTTTGTGTTATTATATCACAACTTTGGTGCAACTGTAGGATTTTTCCCAATATCTTAATAATCCTAACATCCAATGTTTACCTACCATGCTGGCACCGGTCGCTATGCGCATTTTTATGTCATAATAGTTTTCTCTCATTAATTCTAAATTACCTGAATGTAATACCTTGAAATTCCCGTCAAGACCTAATACCTACGTAGATTCATGTATTAGAAATACCAAAACTACCTAATAGAAGTACCTAACTACGTATGGACAATAGGTATATGTTGGGTTTTGTAAGGTAGATTATTCGAAGTAGGTACCATCGTATCCATTGGAATATAATGGAAGTATACATAGGGGATAGCGGGCCCCATCACTCATATTTAGTGATGACTTGATCATTGGTCGACATCAGGGGCGGATTGAAGACGGAAAAGTTTGGTTAGAAACTTACCTGGCCAGAATTCGAACCCAACATCTCCGGGTAGAGAGTCAGTTGACCACTCGGTTACAGAGGTGGTTACATTACATTGAAATGGGGGTCTTTTCTGACAAAATTCTTGTGTACGGAGTCCTGTACCTATTATTATTATGTGCTTTGTAAGTGCTATGTATTGTATGTAAGTGCTATGTAAGACAATTGCACCAGAGGTGGCCAAGGTACCTACCTATTGCTACGCCACTGGATTGTAAATTACCTATAATGACTCTTGTTATGATCCGTGCTGACATCTGATACAAAATGACACTGCCATGGTCATATGATGTCATCATTTGATAGGGTCATTACTGTTAACTGCTGTACAATATGCCATAATCTGTACTAAGTAGGTATCACTTTTATATCTGTTTAGGTCTATAATCTATATGGTATCATTGGTCTTCGTTTTACCGCTTTATAGCTATCGAATATCGTTTTATCAATCTACTAATGACTAATAAGGTATAGGTAATACTTTGAACCCGCGATCGTGCTACCTTCTAAGATAACTAGTCTGGCTAGATTGCACATCTGAATTTATGAAATCATCACAAAGAGTGTCTTACATTTGATAGGGTCATTACTGTTAAATGCTGTACAATATGCCATAATCTGTACTAAGTAGGTATCACTTTTATATCTGTTTAGGTCTATATGGTATCATTGGTCTTCGTTTTATCGCTTTATAGCTATCGAATATCGTTTTATCAATCTACTAATGACTAATAAGCTATAGGTAGGTAATACTTTGAACCCGCGATCGTGCTACTTTCTAAGATAACTAGTCTGGCTAGATTGCACATCTGAATTTATGAAATCATCACAAAGAGAGTCTTACAAACAGTCCCGTTAGGTAGGTATAGCGAAAAAATAAATAGGTAAATTAAAAAAGAAAAAAGAAAAAAAAAAAAAAAGAAGGTGATGTTTTTATAAGCAACACAGTTACAAACAAGACAAGCACGATGTTATGAAAATAGAAAAAAAAAAAATGATTTATAAAAAGAAGATGATGTCATTGCAGAAATACACAAAATCTCACCAGGCAAGAGAAGATTGTGATGTTTAGTTTAATGACTTGAATGTAAATATCCACATTCACATTGTAAGTGTGGATATTGAACGTAGATACTTCCGGTTTGGAAAATATAAAGATGATGTGATGGGCAATCCAAACAAATTTGAAAAACAAACAAATGAAAACCAACAAACAAAAACAAAAATTTTATCATCTGACAGAACAACGGTCTTTGTGATAACAGCTTGCTTTGTCACATGTCCTGGTCCCTTGAATGAAAAGCAAACAAAACTGTCACAAACAATCAAACAAAAAAACAAACAAGGGAAATATGTGAAAGATGATGTCATCTGTAAAACACTGTGTTTGATTACTGAATCAGCCAAGTAGACAACAATGGACTTAAGGTGATCTTTAATCAGGATTAACCCGCTGTCGATCGACGAGGTGAATCTATGTTGTCGAGGCAGTGTCATTGTGGCGGTTCAGTCGACATCAATCGACGGCCAGCCGACTATGTGTGGACATACCTTCATGCCTATGTATTTTCAACTTTTTTGAGGAAAGTTTAAAAATTTTCATATTAGAAAAGTACAGACACATATCAATACATAATGACGACATAATATATAAGATGTTGACTAAATTTCCAATTACCTACATACACGTGATGTAGGTAGGTACTTACGTGAGTAGGTACCTACCTTGGGCAATAATCCCGCCCATGGATTGAATTTAAATAAATAAAATTGTTGTTGTTGTTGTTGTTGTTCTTAAACTTTAGAGCATAAACAAAAGCATTAACAATAATTTAAAACGGAACGGTTTAATATCTTCAGCATTGAAGTTCTTGAGAGTGATCCATACAATTTCATAAATATCTATTAAAAAGGTAGGTTGGTACATTGTTTAGAGAGCTATCTATTTTCTATTAGATCAGGGGATTCAGGGGGTACCAAACCAGACATCTCTAGTTTTTTAAGGGGTTTGATAGAGGATAGAGGGAACTTAACTGCCAAGGTCTTATAGTTCGAAAATCGAAGAGAGAAGGAAAACACGATAGGAGAAAGCCAGCCGTTCCGAGAACGAACATTATCCGTTCAGGATAAAATCCGCCCCGGGCGGGAAAACCTTATAGATACTTTAACTGTTTACTTTAACTCCCCATTAACGCCGCATGGCTAAATTGTGGTATTTGTAAGCATAAAGATGTAAAATAAACAAAATCTCTCCATTTTTGCAAGTACATAGGTACCGTGTCACAGTGTCATCAGAAAACTATTCAAACTATGTGACTGCACTTTACTTACCCCTGACTCAGATGATAATAAAACTAAGTACCTATATTTTATGTAAAAAAAAAAAAATCCAATGTGGTTCCAGAGATAGCATCGCCTAATGGGTCTTTAGGAACCATTTGTATCGAACATTGTTTGCAATGAGTCATTCGGGTATTTATATTAACATGACATCACACATGGTTCAAAATACTTCAGGTCAAAAACTCCGGCTGTGTCTCATTGGAACAATTAATAAATGGGACAACTAGGGATTGTCTATTAATGGGAATTGTCTGACTATTATGACTATTTTACCGAGAAATGAGGTAATCGCGAAATGGGAATTTTCGGTGATCTAAAAATAGAATGGTTGGTGAAGGAATATACCTACCTACAATTTGTACAAATGCCGATAAGTCAGTCAGTGTTATAGTTGGATTTTTTGAATCAGTCTCAGTTTTTCATTGATAGGTGAAACCCTTTTTAGTTTGTGATTTATGTTCGAACTTTTTTCCGACTTTCTTTTTATTTAAAAGGACACAAAAAGTGGTTAATATTTAATTAAGTGCCTATAATCTCGCGAAAGAGGTCATTATTATACGTTATATCTGCATATTATTAATCAAGTAGGTATTACTTATATACTTATTCTTATATTATTATTTCAAATAATATTTTTCAGCTAATGTTTAACTAATTAATGGTCTCTTCTTTGAATTTATTCGTCCTGTCGGGAATCAAAAAACCATTTCCAATCTTCCAATATTTTCGTAACCCAAGGTTTCGTAACCTAACGCTTTCGGATCATCTTCTGTTATAGGTTACCAAAGGGACAACCATTGATTCTCATGCGGTGTAGTCCAGCCTATTAATCACGCCACGAACATTGTTTGCAATGACTCATTCGGGTATTTATTAACATGACATCACACATGGTTCAAAATACTTCAGGTCAAAAACTCCGGCTGCGTCTCATTGGAACAATTAATAAATGGGACAACTAGGGATTGTCTATTAATGGGAATTGTCTGACTGTTACGACTATTTTACCGAGAAATGAGGTAATCGCGAAATGGGAATTTTCGGTGATCTAAAAATAGAATGGTGGGTGAAGGAATATACCTACAATTTGTACAAATGCCGATAGGTCAGTCAGTGTTATAGTTGTATTATGACTATTTTACCGAGAAATGAGGTAATCGCGAAATGGGAATTTTCGGTGATCTAAAAATAGAATGGTGGGTGAAGGAATATAACCTACAATTTGTACAAATGCCGATAGGTCAGTCAGTGTTATAGTTAGATTTTTTGAATCAGTCTCAGTTTTTCATTGATAGGTGAAACCCTTTTTGGTTTGTGATTTATGTACGAACTTTTTTCCGACTTTCTTTTTATTTAAAAGGACATAAAAAGTGGTTAATATTTGATTAAGTGCCTCTAATCTCGCGAAAGAGGTCATAATTATACGTTATATCTGCATAATTATTATTAATTAAGTAGGTATTACTTATACTACGAGTATACTTATATTATTATTACTATTATTACCTATTATTATTTCAAATAATATTTTTCAGCTAATAATTATCTAATTAATGGTCTCTTCTTTGAACTTTTTCGTCCTGTCGGGAATCAAAAAGCCATTTCTAATTTTCCAATATTTTCGTAACCTAAGGTTTCGTAACCTAACGCTTTCGATCATCTTCTGTTACAGATCACCAAAGGGACAACCATTGATTCTCATGCGGTGTAGTCCAGCCTATTAATCACGCCCAAAAATCCCTGATGTGTACCGCAGCCTATTGATCTTCCTCAAAAATCCCTGATGTGTACCGCAGCCTATTGATCCTGTGTAGCGTTCCTCATCTTGTGTGCTGTGCTAGTAGCATGCACACCACAGACCTCGGGCTGGCTCAGAAATCCGTGAATCTGGCGAAATCCGGACGATTATCATGGTAAGGAGAAAGGAACGCAGAAAGTGAGCTCTGATTTTATATTCGAAGTAGTTCGAAAATTTTGCGTAAATCGGTAGTTCGTCTGTTTGTTCCATCCCCGCCAGCCGAGTTACCTTGAAGGGTAGCGCATCTCCCTAAGCGCTAGGTTGGGAGTTCGATCCGCGGCCGGGACCGATTTTATCCTGAACGGATTAGGTTCGTTCTAGAAACGGCTGGCTTTGTCGCTTTTTGAACTCAAAGACCTACAGTTTGGCTTTGGCTTGTTAGCTCACCAATCGGTTGGTTCAAATAGTCACCGGTTGTTTTACCATTCGTAGATTCCTATTAGCTTAACCTTTGGGGCACCAACTCTCAGGGTGGGCTTATTGTGTATGGGTCGTTGTATGGGTTGTTTAACCCGTTTTACGCAAAAAGGGCAAAAAATCCATATTTCCCTTTTTGCACCCAGCTCCTCAATTATAGAATATACCTATTGCAGTACCTACCATTAAATTATACATAATTATGTACCTATGTATTGTAGTACCAATTTATCTACCTATGGCTGATGGCTGAGTAGTAGGTATACATAAGGCATTGTAGTGCCTGATCGAACCAGTTATGGTTATATTATTAAAAGTAGTTTTTTAGGTTACTACTTGAAATGTGGCTGCTCTGAGATCAACTAAAAGTTTTACTTTAAAATCATTCGTCCTACGTCCAATACCGAAATTTCACAAGAGAGAAATCGTAGTAGATAATGCAACATTGTCAAATTAAACACAACATAATTAACCAGCAATTAAGACTTCAACTTAATTAGGTATAATCTACCAGCTTCAGGTCAATTACCAAGTCCAGGTCAATTCACAAGGGAAGTGTTACATCCTTCTGATTCACCACAAAACCCGGGGATTAACTCCTACCTTAATTTCAGTTCCGTCAAGTAGGGCACTCTTGGAATCGGCCTAATTAGTCACTTGTAATATTTGCATTATTACTGTGGTGAGAAGCTTGAATTCTTCACAAGAAAATGGTGTGAACATTACACGACTTTCCATTACCGTAAGAAAGTTACGTAGGTATCTCACCTCCGAATCCGATTTTGAAGAAAAACACCAATAATTTTACTCTGTACCTAACTAGGGACTTCCTGACTGTATTTTGTATAAAGGTCTCCTCATTTAAGTACTCCCTCCATCCACCCCTGGTGGGCAATTGAAAGGGACCACCTGTCGGCTTTGGCTTAAATGCCCCCCTCATTTCCCCCATAAAGGTTCCCTATGAATCGAGCCATAGGAGGGTAATAGAAAGTAATATAAGTGCAATGTTTCATTCTCAGTACCTCAGTGGTTAGAATAGAATAGAATACACCTCATTTATATTGCTAGGTTGTTTTGTTAATTCTTGTGGTTGTTAATTCCACGGCTTAATATTTCCTATGTCTCAACTCCTGATTATCACACCGGATAGATTTAATTTAGCACGGTCCTGGTTAATTAAGCTCGTGCCGGCCAGCCTAGTTAGTTTGAAGGGTAGCTCGCCTGCCTTGTAAGCGCCAGGTCGCGGGTTCGATTCCCGCCCGAGCGAACTCCATCTTAACAATATCCTATCCTAAACAGGTAAGGTTCGTTCTCGGAGTAGATGGCTTTCTTTTAGCCTGTCCTCTTTAAGTCTCTTTCATTTCGGGAAGACAGGACCTCCATTGTTACAGTTCCGTCTATTAAACCTCTGGACTCACACAGCAAACGGAACCCCATGGGCCCTAATGACCTAATTAGGTCAAAATTTCATGAGAAAATTTCTTTTATGTGTTCACTATTTTCATCGAAACTATTGCCACTATTGCCATGTTTCATCGAAATCGGACAAAACTTTTCAAATGGTGAAACAAACAGTGAACTTAGTCCAGTAAAAATATGTTTTTTTCTCCTTCATTTCAGATGACACCACCAGGGTTCCGTTGCTCAGGGATAACTCATCTGACTCGGACTATATCAATGCTTCCTTCATCAAGGTAAGATCAAAATAAAATTTCCACCATTTACAAGTTGGTATTGTAATGTAAATGCAGTTTCTTTGTGTTATTATATCACAACTTTGGTGCAACTGTAGGATTTTTAACAATATCTTGCTATATAGCGCCTGTACTAAACCATACATATATGATATCCAAGATGGTGCACCATTTGGAATCGGTTCCTTTTCCGTAAATGGTATCACACTGGCCTTACATACCAAAGGTCCCGGGTTCAATATAAATCTTTCCCGAGAGCGCACCAAGAACGTCCCGGAAAGCTGGGTTAGGATCATTCCGCTTTGGTTACACAAAGATAGAGAGAGAGAGAGAAGGAGAGAGAGGGAGAAACGAACAGTACAGGAACTCATAGTGCCATGTTTAACATTTGGCGCGGAAAAGTACCTATACCTGGTCTAATCTACCTATGTACTTACCTACACCTACCATACGGAAATTCAGATACCACAAGCGAACAGTACAGGAACTCATAGTGCCATGTTTAACATTTGGCGCGGAAAAGTACCTATACCTGGTCTAATCTACCTATGTACTTAGCTACACCTACCATACGGAAATCCAGATACCAGCAGATTCCGAGGTGTGTGTGTGAGAGGGAGGAGGAAGGGGAGGGAGAGAGAGAGAGAGAGAGAGAGAGAGAGGGAGGGAGAGGAAGCGAACAGTACAGGAACTCATTGTGCCATGTTTAACATTTGGCGCGGAAAAGTACCTATACTTGGTCTAATCTACCTATGTACTTACCTACACCTACCTACCATACGGAAATTCAGATACCGCCAGATTCCGAGTACCTCCACGATAAGAAGTAGAGTGAAGGATGACTTATCCTCCGGCAAGGTCGTAGACATATAAACAGTTTACTATACCTATGCCAGTCATAGTATCTACATATAGCAATTGAGGAGCTGGGTGCAAGAAGTTTTTCAATTTTTCATCAAAATCCTTGAAAAGTATGTTTACAAAAAACGCTGTAACTCATCGAAAAAAAAAGTTATCACTGCAGTTCAAACGCTGGAAGATAGAGCGCACCACGTTCAATTCAAAAAACCGTTTTACGCAAAAAGGGCAAAAAATCCATATTTCCCTTTTTGCACCCAGCTCCTCAATTATAGAATATACCTATCGCAGTACCATTAATTTATACATAATGTATTATGTATTGTGGTAACCTATTTATCTATACCTATGGCTAAGTAGTAGGTATACATAAGGCATTATAGTACCTGATCGAACCAGTTATGGTTATATTATTAAAAGTAGTTTTTTATTGCGATTCCTTATATCCGTATAGAGTATAGAACTATAGAGGGTAGGTTAGTAATAGGTATTGTGTGACTAACGCTATGGATAGTATGGACAATTGGACACCCAGTAATGTCATCGTCAGACAGAGAGTCCAAATTACCACTGGCGTACATATTTCCCAGCCTCGGTGGGGCCCGTCAACCTATAGACACTGGTGGTCCCCTGGCATAACTTTACAGCGGGGGTCGGGGGACACGCGATAAATTTTAGGTGTATTCTCCTTTCGGAAACCTAACTCAGGGCCGCATTCAGGGGGGGGGCGAGGGGGCCCGGCCCCCTCCTCGAGCTTCATTTCTCCTTTACTGTACGTCAAGGTCCGAAAATTTGGGTTCCAGGGGTCCCGGCCATCCCCCCCCCTCTACGAGCTTACACTGTGCACACATTTTCCACTTGCACTGTGGGCCAGACTCCGAAAATTTTGGAGCATCCCCCCGCCCTCCTGTCCATTAGTGTTTGGACCTCCCCCCCCCCCCCGCAACCAAAACCACGGAACCCCCCCGCCCCCGATACAAACCTGTGTGGAATTATACAAATCCACAAAAGTCATGTACGTCCCTTGGTAA
>NW_007379761.1:0-4934 GCF_000475195.1 Diaphorina citri | reverse complement strand
CCTAACATCCAATGTTTACCTACCATGCTGGCACCGGTCGCTATGCGCATTCATATGTCATAGCTACTCATTTTCCTCTGTGATCTTTATCTAAAGAAAATCCCAAATCTCGCGGCACACTAAAGTGCCGCTGCACACAGTCTGAGAAGCACTGAGCTAGACAATAAGCAAATACCTATAGTACAGGAAAAACTTACACCATCCTATGGGACCTATGGTAAATAATGCAAAAACTCTTGTAACTCCCATGTCAAGTTTTTCTGTACTAAATATGTACTTATGTGCCTACTATACCTATAGGTGAGTAATAATTTACCTACTGTTTGTTGTAGATTTCGTTTTGAGCGTTTTTTTTACTACAATTAACAGCACTGTTAATTGTCCACGCTACTGGTCTATCCTCTCCTGGGTGAATCAAGTCTAGAGTGATTCAGATATTTGAAGAAATAAATCATGGTAAAATCATCACATCACACGTCATTCTTGGGTCTCTTTGTTTGAATCGGATTCACAATCGATGCAATTTCCGAGAAAACGCAACGATACGCAATAAAGGAAAAGACCTGTTGGGTGGAAGTCACAATCGATGCAATTTCCGAGAAAACGCAACGATACGCAAAAAGGAAAAGACCTGTTGGGTGGAAACGAGAAAACGCAACGATACGCAAAAAGGAAAAGACCTCTTGGGTGGAAAAACTCACTGAGTATCCTGCCTTTAAAGCATTGTGTAGATAATGGTAGAGCATTTAAGCAGAAAAAAAACCATCCATAAGACAACTCGCCTTATGGACCTACATAGGTAGGTATGTAGTTATCTATACCTAACACACTGCCCACAAACTTTTCATAACTTTGCGAAATACCTATTAGATCAAACTACAACAAACCATCAAACTACATACCTACCTATGTATGTACTTTCTAGTAGGTATAAGGTACCTATATTTTGGATTTAATCAAAGTTAACTCCTACAATGTATGTAAATGAGAACATCCCATTGGTCCAAAGTTGGTCCAAATGTTTAAAAATCGGGAAATTGGTAGAAATACCTATCCACTCTTCCTAATAGGAAACAAAAAACACCAGATGTGTGGGGCTGAGGGCCTTAGGGCAATATTACCAAGATCAAAGTTAACTCTACCTACCCTGCCTTTAAAGCATTGTGTAGATAATGGTAGAGCATTTAAGCAGAAAAAAAACCATCCATAAGACAACTCGCCTTATGGACCTACAATGGCCTACATAGGTAGGTATGTAGTTATCTAACTAACACACTGCCCACAAACTTTTCATAACTTTGCGAAATACCAATTAGATCAAACTACAACAAACCATCAAACTACATACCAAACTACATATGTAGGTACTTTCTAGTAGGTAGGTACCTACATTTTGGATTATTTAATCAAAGTTAACTCCTACAATGGATGTAAATGAGAACATCCCATTGGTCCAAAATTGGTCCAAATGTTTAAAAATCGGGAAATTGGTAGAAATACCTATCCACTCTTCCCAATAGGAAACAAAACACCAGTTGTGTGGGCCTTAGGGCCTAGGGCAATATTACCAAGATCAAAGTTAACTCTACCTGTGCTGGACTGCGATGAGTAAGAGCAATGCAACATTAAAATTTACGCCAAGACAAAAATGTGGTCCCGCAAGGCCATCATACAAAGTCTCTCACGGTTTACTGGCCTTAGACACGATGACTAACATTAGGCTGAGGTTACATGTGATGTTGTGATCCAACACGTGATAATTATCTGCCGTTGTACTTTTTTTCTAAAGAGGTTTAATAGAGGGTAACTTTATGGAATATTCCAATTGAAATTGAAGAAAAACAAGTAGGTACCTATGTACCTACCTAGATACCATGAAACAATCATGAAACATGAAACATTTGGGGCCTTTTCACAACTTTTGTAAATATCACAGTATTATTAAGTGCCTCCTTTCCAATCAATTACCCTATTTCAATAATCTTTTTACGCTGATGGTAATGTCGCCACTAAAATGCTACTCGATTGTTATCACGAGGCTAAGTGCACCCTGAACTCCAAGCACAGAGCCTAAAACACTTCGACCTCGCTGGGAATCGAACCCGGGGCTTCCGGCGTGCAAGCCTTGGTGATACCCACTAGGCCAAGGAGGTGACTAGTATTAGCTACCAACTCTATAGTCCATAGTGAGTTCTTAGAAGGAAGCAAATAAAGACAACTAACAATATACGAGTATCAGCCGATTAACATTGATCGCGGATCTCTAACAGTCCGTTAAATAGATTAACAGGCCCTTAGGGAAAACTTCCCCAAGATAATGTTCAGTTTGTTCAGTGTTCACTCTTTAGAGTCTTTACTCACATTTACGCAACTCCTGCCTGACTACTTCTTGTGAGTCATTAGAAATTTATCAAAACTCGTCAGCATTAGAGGAACTAAGGCGGATACCCATAGATGGGTAAAACCACAGATCTTCCTAATCCTGAGATTATGTCAATCGTTTTTCCTAAGAAAAAGTACAAAAGTGAGCCTTCTCATAAAAATATTTCTCAAAAAATGAGGCATCCCATAAAAATATCTTTCTCAATCGATAGGAATCTTTGTCCCATTTTTTTTTCCGAAATCTTAATCATCAAAATTATCTCGAAGATGAATAATTTGATGAGATGAGAACAAAGATGATGTGTTATTTCTCAATTCCTTATTTCCAACGATCTTCACTATGCTTTGTCATAAATAATTAAATTCCAAGCTAGATAGGTAGGTCTATTTGCCTACAATATGATGATAAATAATTATTCTTCGGAATTCAATTGTCATTTTGACCGCATTTTGGCAGTTAACGGTATTTCGACCACTTTTTCTGACACAATTCGAGATTGCAAAAAATCCAATACCTACATACCTACAACTACATAAATGTACAACTTATGTAGAACAATAAAGGTCGTGTGATGTCCATATCAGATTCTTTTTAATCACTTTTTCTAGCACAGTTCTAGATATTGCAAAAAATCGGATGAGACAATGAAAGTCGTGTGATGTTCACACCAGATTTTTTTACTCCAACATGATCCTGAGATTATGTCAATCGTTTTTCCTAAGAAAAAGTACAAAAGTGAGCCATCTCATAAAAATATTTCTCAAAAAATGAGGCATCCTATAAAAATATCTTTCTCAATCGATAGGAATCTTTGTCCCATTTTTTTTTCCGAAATCTTAATCATCAAAATTATCTCGAAGATGAATAATTTGATGAGATGAGAACAAAGATGATGTGTTGTTTCTCAATTCCTTATTTCCAACGATCTTCACTATGCTTTGTCATAATAAATTAAATTCTGAGCTAGATAGGTAGGCCTATTTGCTTACAATATGATGATAAATAATTATTCTTCGGAATTCAATTGTCATTTTGACCGCATTTTGGCAGTTAGCGGTATTTCGACCACTTTTTCTGACACAATTCGAGATTGCAAAAAATCCAATACCTACAACTACATATGTACTACAACTTATGTAGAACAATAAATGTCGTGTGATGTTCATATCAGATTCTTTTCAACCACTTTTTCTGGCACAGTTCTAGATATTGCAAAAACTCCGATGAGACAATGAAAGTCGTGTGATGTTCACACCAGATTTTTTTACTCCAACATAAAGAACCAATGAAACAGTTCCCTCTACCGTTCCCATTTCAATAATATCAAGCGTTAATAGATCTATTAATACTACGAGTGATGACTTATGAGTTCATACCCGTAAATAGAGTAGAGAGTAGAGGGAACCGTTCTATTAAAACCAGGTAATCCAATACCGCTTGATAAGATTAAAATCCCTGGCGTACCTAGGTACCTGGGTACTTCATGTCTACCATACTGGTAGGTACCATATTCTTTGTAATAGGGAGACTAATACCTACTCATCAACTGGGAAGTGGAATTAACCCAAAGAGATAGATAAAGTCCTTTTACTTAATTTTATTAATTTCTAAGAAAATAGGACTGTCATTCTCAAGCTGATTGCTTACAACAAAGCATGAAAATCAAAAGAATCACATTTCATAAAATCTTCGTTATTGAAATTTCTTGTCATCCGCGAACACTTCAATACGACAATACTGATCTTCTTTAGGTGGTGTACTTTGTCATAAAATTACGAAAGAAATGTGTAGGTCATATTTTTTTGTCTTTAGTATAAAATATGCTCATTGTAAACAATTGAAAAATCCCATTTTTGATTACGAAAAAACGACTCAAAAGTATTATAGCTTTGCTATAAATAAACACCTTTCTCAGTCAATACCCCCACACCCCTGATCAAAACCAAGTTCATCTTGAAACGGAAATGAGCTCCTTGCATTCATTTCAAGTGAAATCACCAAGTATACCAAATCCTTACTTAATACCTAGGTACTGAATAATGTGATCCTGAAACTCACATGATTCATGAAGTCCCACATTGACTCTGGATTCAGTTACACACCATGACGTATGGGTACAACATTATGTAATTTTTGTAGGCAAGTAACCTCCTCAGAGTGTATTACTCTAGGCCTGAAAGCTGGAGGTTCGGATTTAAATTCCTGACTAAGTCGATTTTTTCAGCCTTTTATCTCAGCCGCGTGAAGAAAGATGAATAACTGCTTCTAGCATCACCACAAGTAGGTACTTTCTTACCTATACGAAAGCGGTCTTTCCCTAGCTTCCTTGAAAGAACTTATACATACGTGTTTTTTCCTTTTAGGAGAATTTCACATTTTCTGAATCCAACATAAAAAAAAACAAGTGGTCAGCCATCTAATTTCATTCTTTTTCTCTCGCCAGGGGTTCTCAAACGAGGCCGAGTACATCGCGGCCCAGGGGCCCAAAGCTGACACCGTGGCCGATTTCTGGACCATGGTCTTGCAGCACCAGGTGGTTAAAATCGTCATG